>NC_133337.1:4614270-4866047 GCF_030506205.2 Paramisgurnus dabryanus
GTCATGAGAGGACATGTCATCTTTTAATAGACAGTAAGTTGCTTGGACAAGAAGTAGTAGGTGCTCCAGATATTCAGATGGTAAGATGCCAATCAGGCATGGAACACTATAAAATAAAAGGAAATTCCTATATTCTGAAGCCTTCCAGAATTTGCGCAACCTAACAGAGCGTGGAGGTCTTGTAATATTAACTGGTGGTTTGATTTTAAAAAGGCGTTTGTCAATGGTCGTAACTAATCTTCCCAAATACCATCTCTCTCCATGGTACATTGAATCAAACCATAGAGTCGTGAATTGCCTACTAACACCGAGTAAAATCCCATGCATGTAATCAAAAGAAAATCCCAAAATCATATTAAAATACATTAAGAACATTAAAGGGGATGGCCCTTTGACCCCCTTAACACATGTGCCAGTTTCAACTGCTCTTTTAACATCATCAAAATGCTGACTGTGGGTACGTGGTCTTGCATCTCTTTGTTGTGAAGCATACACCCTAGTAAAACCATTTCCTTTGGCAACTATTTCTCCCTTCTTATAACACCAGTTGCATCCATATTCCCCATTAAATTGCTTCGTGTTTTGGACCGAGCAGCGAGCAACAGAATCACACACACAGACAAGATTGAACACACGCATTTGTGTACTTTGTCCTTTGTGCTGTACTAACAGACCTTCTTGCTCTAACTGAATGCACTCATCAACAAAGGCCTGAAGAAAAGAATTCATTTCAGGCTTAGAAGCACCAAACCACAAACCTGCCAGGAGCACATGCTTATTTCTCATATCAGGAGGAAGTTCATTAATTACAACTTGAATTGGCCAAATGTGAAAAGGCGATGATTTAAAAATAGGGACACCATCAACATTCCATGTGAGTGAAAGGTTAAATTGACCCGGATCATTCAGAAGATCTACCGATTTATACATTGCACCATCAAATATATCTTGGACACTGTCTGGACTGCTTTTTACTCTGGTCCATTTGTAATCCAGGGCTGTTTTAAATTCTGAATCTAATATTTTTTCTTCAAGTTGCTTTCTGATTGATAATTTCATGAACATGTCACCAGATTCAATAAGAGAGTTCTTATCCCCAGGTTCAGAACCACATGAAGCACAATTTGCTGGGATTTCATTACCAAAGTAATGATGACATGTGGGGCAGATGTACACAATTTCAAATGAGTTACAATCAAATTCTTTCATGAACATGTATAGACTATTTTGTGCTCCATTGGTTCCTTCTGGACAATGTAAATTAATTAGATCTAATAAATCACCAAGAGCAGATTTTGTTGTGGTATGCCTAAGAGCATAGGATAAAATTGACAACTGAGATTCTTCTTTAGTAATCCTAGCGGTGGGATATATTTTGTCTTTCACAGCTCTTGGGTTCTCATCAGCATTATTGTCCATGTTGCCATGTCCTTCAACATCCATCTGAAAGAAATAAATATTCTTCTTTTGTTCTGTTAAATCTACACCAAACACTTACTACACTATTACACAGTTGAAAAGAAGAGTTACAGTTTGCTTAAGGATCGAGAGACATGATAAAAATATAATAGTTAAAGAAGTGAGCAAACAAAAGATAAATGTAAGTACTGTATATACAGATGTTGCCATTTCAGATGTACTTACTGTGGGGTCCTTAGGGGGTGTCATATGCCAGTTTTGTTCATTCTCATTGTCAGATTCTCCTTGCTATCACAAATGAACAAATAGTTACTCTGTACACAAACTACAAGCATTGATAAATGCAATTTTATTTTAATTTCTTAAAGAAAATGTGTTTTTTACCATGTTATGATGTAGTGTTGTGTTGAGTTCGTCCCACTCCTCTTCTTCACTTTCAGATGTGTCATCCTGGCAAATAGGGCAATGAACAAGTACGGCTAACAGACAGAATACATTACAGTTATAGGAACAGCTGAATTAGTAGCAACCTACTGTGGAATGATGTGGTGCCTTGTTACATTGGGAACTGTTCTCTTCTTCACTTTCAGATGTGTCATCCTGGCAAATAGGGCAATGAACAAGTACGGTTAAATGACAGAAAACATTACAGTAATAGGAACAGCTGAATTAGTAGCAACCTACTGTGGAATGATGTGGTGGCTTGTTACAGTGGGAACTGCTTTCCTCTTCGCAATTAGATGTGGCATCCTGGCAATCAGAAACATGTAGTCAATAGATAGCCCAAGCTATAGATAGCTTATTTTGGTGCTTAAATTGAAAGATAATTTATGGTGATACTTATAATTATGACATGTGTTAGTGTACAAAGGAAGCACATTACAATAGTATGAGACATAATTTGCATTTAAGCTTTTATCATATGCAAGGTTTGTACTTACTTGATGCATTGGATCTTGTAACCATGTTTTGTAATGTTTCCTAAAACCTTAAAGCAACAGAAAAAAACCTAAGCTCCACATCGAATACTTAAAAGACAATCATATTTCCAATACAATGTTTAGTAGTACCTTTTTGACTATCACTCCATCTTCTTTTGGTAGCTGTTGGAATTATTCTCTTGTGTTGTAGGTACAACTTGTACTCCATTGTCTTTACTCCCTGCAAAATTAACCTCTGATTATTGCTGCATATTAAAAACTAACAATGTTAAGATATAGCCTAGATTTAGGGTCACGTGACCTAAATGTTTCTCATGATCTTGAAAACTTTGAAAAATTTGCTTAAATGTTTGAAAGTAGTTTTGTAGACAAAAATATAATCTAGCAAGTTATATAAAATGTTAAGTGTATATTTTTCAATTTTTTTAAATACTTTTCTACTTTAGACATTATTGTTTACTTTGTACCATGATTACATTTTCTAAATGTGTAAAAATATGAATAAGTAACTTAATCTAAGTGACCCTAAACGTTTTAAAAATAGTATATAATATTGTAAATAAAGAAAATAGACTGTATAATATACATTTTATATTATTATGCAAATTAATAAAATAAATGTTATACTTACAGTGAAACGGGTCTGTTACGTTGTTGCCTGGTTACTTTGTTTATCTTAAATTTCCGTTATTTTGTTGCTTGCGCAAACACTCGAGAAAAGGTCAAGCGCTGTGTTTTCCAGACCAAGACGATCGTCGTTACTGCGCCATCTTTCGGTGATTTAGGTGAGTTGAACTTACATTTTCATGAATTAAAATACTTTAATGCAAAAACAAAAACACTGTTGAAGAATGTAGATGAAAATTTTTTAAGACTTTCTATAAATAGCAAAGATATTATACATACCGTGTTTACTAACATAGGTTACTATAGTAACAGCTTAAAACCACACTGAAGTTGGTTTGTGTTATTTTGCCAAAAAAAGAAATCCTCCAATCTCTCTCTCTCTCTCTCTCTCTCTCTCTCTCTCTCTCTCTCTCTCTCTCTCTCTCTCAGAATACATGTTATCTTTATATTGTTTTCTGCCTAGGCAACATGTGGGCATTAATTGAATGGAAAGAACTGGAAGCATCTTTTGACATTGTCAAGCGAAAAGACATTCTTCAAAGCGGTGTAGTTCATGAGGGGGATGTCGTTGATGTTAAATATGAAGATGAAAGCTCTCCAGCAATTGTTCTCAAGCTGAGTGGTAAATGTATTTTTTATTTAGCAAATGCTTTTAATCAAAAGAAGATAGCTATTTAAAAAATATATAGGAAATTTGACAATTAGGGTTAGACAAGTAAACGAGTATATACATATTTAGATTTAAATTCTTTTTATGCTCCTATAAACTGTAGCTATGTAACTTGAATCTAAACTATTCCTTTTAAATAACAAACCTTCTCCTGTACAGAAAATAAGGACAAGCTACTGAAATGTTTACATCAGATAGAGTTAGAGAGGAAGCAGAAAGAGGAGTGCAAACTGCCTGAAAAGAGAGCTGTTAAAAGGAAGCAAATATTTAGTCCAGAAAATAGTCCAACATCAAGTCCAGAAAAGAGACCTAAAAAAGTACATTTTAACTTCCGGATAATATCCATTTATCCTTATATTTGTTTGACAATTGCATGCTACTGATGTTATCAAACTTTATATTTTGTCTCTTAATTAGGTGGGAAAATCACAAAAAGACACACTGTTGTTTAATAAAATACAGGGAAAAAACTATGAAAATAACACAATAAATGATATGAGAAGGGAGATCAAGGCCCTCAGAACAGAGAATCAGGAGCTAAAGGCCCTGAACTTTAAACTACAAAAAGGTAGGCTATATATACACATGTTAGCATTTTTTTCTTTGCTTTTAAGATATGTATTACAGAGTTTTTTTAAACATTCGATTCTATTTATTCAACATTAGAGATTATTAACAGATTTGATGAGGTGCTACCTAAAAGCAGTGTAAACAAGCACGCTGCACCAACCAGCAACATAACAGTTGCGGCTTGTACTGCCCTTCAACCAACCAATTCAGATCTCAGATCTTCTGAACTGGAACATGTGAGAAATTTATTTTTAATTAACCTTTTCAAAACACTTTGAATTTTGTGATTATGTAAAGCATAAGTTTATACTGAAAAATAAGTACATTATACGTATAAAGTGCAGATTTCAAGAAATGTATGCAATTCTACCTTAAAACATGCTTTACTAACTTTACCTGCTATATTATAATAAATGTGTTTTTTGTACAGGTCGAAATCCACAAAAAATTAAACATCAGGAAAGAGACGTTCCAAGCATGTGGAAGAGGAGGCACATCATGGTCAGCCATGGTTAAAGATTTAGCTGTGGCTGTTTTTGGAAGAGGCACACTGGCAACACACAGCCTATCTGGAAAAATTGGAAATGCCAATAAAGATTCACAAGCCAAGCCTCCATTAGACCCAGTAAAAGTCGAGCTTGTTTTAGGTATAAAAATGTTTTTTTATCTTTTTTGTTTTATATTGTTTTTTATATATTCGTATGTTTGCTCTAACAGCAAACTCTTAATGGATTCTGCCAATATCATTTTCTCATTATATCTCATTATTTTATTACATTTTTGATGGAAGTGGCGTTTAGCGGCTTTTAAATCTAAGCTCTTCAAATGTCTCTGGATATTACTATTTTGTTCTCACACTGAAGTTGTTGCTGTAATGTCTCTTTCAGACACTGTTCAGAAGAAATTTCCAGAAACTCCACGGAAGTTTCTTAGGGCTTCTTTACGAGAAAAAATGAACGATGAACACAAACTCGTAAACAGGTTTCACATTCTGAATAGATCGTTTCCTTTTCAAGCATTATTAATTACTAGGGCCGGGACTCGATTAAAAAAATTAATCTTATTAATTAGAGGCTTTGTAATTAATTAATCTAAATTAATCGCATTTTAATCTCATATAAATATTTGACCTGAGAACATTAAGAAGTAATTTTTACATGGATTTTTATGAATAATGACTGAATACATAAGCTTAACAAAATATTGTTTATTTTTGTTCAACCATGTCGTTGTACCCGGAGTCGGGCTAATGTCCACCCTAGCTGCTGTATGTTTTGCATTGAGATTATACTTGAGGCTCGATGTGCTGCGGTGATATGTGAATTCCTTGTTCCATATCTTACACACAACCATGCTCTTATCGACGCTTACCAGTGATGCGCGGGTCAATGTATAAACAACCCGCCCGCAACTCGGACCGCAACGAAAAATATATATATATTATACCCGACCCGCTTCCTGGCCCGCATTTCTTAAAGTAGTTTGTTTAATATTGCAGGGTTCGGGACTTCTCAGGTTTTGACTGTCTGTGTTCTGGTACCTATGTGCGCGGATGCCCCACCTCGCGTATAAAAACAACAAAACATAATATACTATATATAAAATATATAAAAATGTGCATAATATATTTTTTAAGTTGCACATCGTTTATAGGTTTCTTAAGTGGGATTCGGATGTGAAAAGCGCTGCATAATGTACGCGCCTTTAGTGTTACCATTGAAACTTAACTAAATTAAAAAAAATAAGAGGTGATGTATAGCTTTAGCCTACATAAATGCTTATTGCTTTAATGTTGCGAGTTCCTCTTCAGCTTTTCTTGCTGTTATGTTTATAATAGTTCATTGTTCAGAGTTCATATTGATGATCTTATAGTCAATTTAAAAATGTTCTTACAAACTGACTCTATTCGTTTAACTTTTTTCCTTTACCTGCCGTCGCTGTTCTCTGTGCGTGTCCTCCGTCAAAGTAGCCTATTAAAATTAATATGAAGTTGATTTTTAAAAGTCTTAAGCACACCGCAAATCAAACGTGCTGCTACAGTATGCTCTAAATGCGCGTGTAAATTTAACTTCTGGGCACTGCCAGGCTGATTTTTTGAAAAGTAAGTGATATAGGCTACTCACTGCATGTTTTGGCATTCGGTAGCATATGCATCAATGAGATGCACGGTGTTGCTTTTAATGTTCTTTTTAATTTATATTCACAAAACCTAACAACAAAACATTGTTTATAATTACGAGACAAATTATTTGAAACGAAATTCGTTTTAAAGTAGCAAACAAAACTTAAATTAAACTCGTAATAAACTAACTAAATTGAAACAAAACAACATTACAACAATATTTAAACCCAACAATACTCAAACATTAACATATAACAGACATTAGGATACATGTTAAAATAATCTGTAGTTTGTTGGTAGATGTTTATTGGGCAAAACCTCCGTTGCAAACCTCCATTTACCAGAATAAATCATTTTTACTTTGAAATTGATGCGTTGTCACGTTAAAATCAGCTGTTCGTTTAGGTTCCGTCAACTTTTATTTACACTGCATCACAACCCCGGAGTTCTCGAACTAAAACAGGGTCTGCAGCATTTACGAATGACTCTATTAATAAGTGCGATTAAAATGCGTTAAAATGTTTAACGCGTTATTTTTTGTGTAATTAATTAATCTTAATTAACGCGTTAAAGTCCCGGCCCTATTAATTACACATTTTGTACAACTGTATAAAAGCATAAATGTGTGTGTATATGTATTATAGGTCTATTTATCTTTCACTTTCTTAGGCAACAAAAAAGGGACTGTGTTACAATGCAATACTGAGAGGTGAGGCTCATAAATGATGGCATTCACTTTAACATGTAATTTTATGCTGTGTTACCTATATTGTAGCTATAATGTCTCTTTATTTCTTTCTAGAGTGCAGTGTTGTTTTTGCTGTGATGGTTACAAGTTCTGCTCAGAATGTTCATCTTTATATTTTGTTATTTTCCAGACCCTTGTGTGTTAATAAATACTAATCAGTTATATTTTGTTATTTTCCAGACCCTTGTGTGTTAATAAATACTAATCAGTTACATTTTATGAAGTTGTTTCTCAATTCTTTTCTGATGTGCTTAATAAATATGAGGCGAATATCCTTGACTTTAAGAAGTGTTTTGTTCGACTGGATTCTTTTAGGATTGCTGCAGAAGTCCTGTAGGATTTTAACATTAGTGGGTAGGTTTCCTGTAAGTCTTCTACAGGATTCCTGTAGGTTTCCTTTATAATTCCTACATACGTCATGCAGGCTTCCTGTAGGAAACCAGCAGGAGTCCAGTAGGAAACCAGCAGGATTTCTGTAGGAACCTACAGGCTTCCTGTAGGAAACCAGCAAGAATCTTGTAGGAAACCAGCAGGATTTCTGTAGGAACCTACAGGCTTCCTGTAGGAAACCAGCAAGAATCTTGTAGGAAACCAGCAGGATTTCTGTAGGAAACCTGCAGGCTTCCTGTAGGAAACCAGCAGGAGTCCAGTAGGAAACCTGCAGGCTTCCTGTAGGAAACCAGCAGGATTTCTGTAGGAAACCAGGAGAATTTCTGTAGGAACCTGCAGGATTCCTGTAGGAAACCAGCAGGATTTCTGTAGGAACCTGCAGGAGTCTTGTAGGAAACCAGCAGGATTTCTGTAGGAACCTGCAGGAGTCTTGTAGGAAACCAGCAGGATTCCTGTAGGAAACACACAGAAGTCCTGTAGCAGAAGTCCTGTAGGAAACCAGTGGGAGTCCTGTAGGATCCCGCAGGAAAATGATCACGAAAATCCTGTGGGATCCTGTAGGAATGTGCAGGTATGTGGTGTGTAGGTCCTGCAGGATTTTTCCTGCAGGATTCCTGCAGGATTTTTTTGTAAGGGAAGTTTTAGGGGTGCTGAGCTCCTTTTTAGGGGTGCTGAAGCACCCCTAAAAAGGGGCTAGCCTCGCCCATGCTAAGGATCAACTTATTTCTTTGTGCTTTTTCCTTCTTACATGTTGGCTATAATGTAAAATACTGCAAATAAAATATAAGATTGTCTATCCTTACACAAATTGCCCACCTTGTTGTCAAGCACTATGTACATTAACTGAAACTTCACTCACTTCTCTTATCAGGCTCAGTGGTGTGTGGTTGGTGATGCCCGCATTTGATGCGGTAGACCCGGGTTCGATTCCACCTTTTGCCAAGCAAGTTTTATTTTTGCTTTTGCTATCCGTGATCAGATTCCAAAAGCATATATATATATATATGGAAGGTGGAAAAAAAGCACTTCACTGGTACTTCATAATATCTGGCAGGGTTTGCTTGTAAGTGTATATGGAGGGTTTTACAGTTTTTTTCGATTGCTAAACGACAGTGGGCACAACTGGAGCTACATGTGCAAAACTCTAAATACAGTCTGCACTACCAAAAGTCACCTGAGCACAACTCTTAACATATGGCTCAAAACAGCTCCGTGCAGCCAAACACTAAACACAACCCTCACTGAGATAACACACACTGTCACTCACAACACACTGAGAGGAAAAACACTAACATCAAACACCAATACACAAAATACTAACTTTATATCTTTACAGTTTTAACAATTTCAGTGATGTCACACCAAGTAATGTTTTCTTTAAAGAATGATTTATTTATTGATTAATCACAATATTTTTTTTAGAACATCATAATTTTTTAGGGTAAATGAAAATTAGCAGTTTGCTTCAGTTGTCTGTAGTAATTTACGGAATTACAGTAATGAGAAAAAAGGTAGAAACTTAAAGTACATGAAAGGTAATATTATATATAAATGAAATATATATATGAAATTGGAATTTATATTTATATGAAATTGCAATCAGCAGTGTTTGAAAGGCACAAGGCTGAAATCAATTGTGTTTTGAATGTGTGATTCACAGTTTTGACAGCAGTGTGTTAGCATTTGAACAAAGTGCTGTAAATCCACAGTGTTGTGCAGGTTGTGGTTAAAGTCATGGAATAAGTGTGTAAAGTTTTGAAAACTGTGTTCAAGCAATGAAAAACGAACTAGAGTTTGGTCCACATGAACTGCTGCTGTGCAGACTGTAGTTAGAGTTTTGCACATGTGACTCCAGTTGTGCCCACTGGCGTTTAGCAATCGAAAAAAACTGTAAATGTCTCAGTAAAGACACGTTACTAAGCCTATTGCTTGCACATTTGGTGTATGTGCACTTGGCGAAAACATTAATCAAAAGATAACATCAGTCAGTGATATGTAAGAGCCACCCTGCACTTGTAAGAAAGACACATGGATTTTTAACCATTTCAGTGGCTTGTGGTGGGCAAGCTTCTCTCTTTTTACTATCACAGATCAGATTAGAGAAAGACATTTTCAATGCAAAAAAGAATTATGTCTAAAGTGGAAATAAAGTGCTTCACTGGTACTTAATAATGAAGTGTTTATCTGGTAGTCCTATTGTTTGTACTATAAGCACTCTTTCAGTTTGACCAATACCGTCTGTACAACAACTGCATAATGTTGTAAAGGGTGCAGGTATATATTAAATTAATAAAAAATAAGCCACTACATGGTAGTACTATGATTGTGTTTAAATGTTAAAATATTTATATATAAATTTATAACGTATACATGTTCATCAGTAGAAAAACTGTTTTTCTTTGGGAAAATTAAATGTCTTGAAAATGAATACAGACAGTTTTGTACACTTTCTTTATTGTCATCTGAACTTAGTTTAGTTAGTTT
The DNA here is from genome assembly GCF_030506205.2 of Paramisgurnus dabryanus. NCBI lineage: Eukaryota > Metazoa > Chordata > Actinopteri > Cypriniformes > Cobitidae > Paramisgurnus > Paramisgurnus dabryanus. The sequence goes on from NC_133337.1 coordinate 4,624,242, forward strand.
GTAACTGCCGATTTAAAATGATGCACTGCAGCACACATAAGCATATATATTCACATTTAGAACATCAAGAAGGGTGTGACATAAGATTTAAAAACCAAACAATCAAACATTAGCATGTAGAACACCAATGCCCGGTTTCACAGATAAGGCTTAAGGCAAAACTAAAATGAATGTTTCAGCTGTCTTAACTGAAAATAACTTGCACTGAGATATCTGAAAGTATGTATTTGGAAAAATGTGTTATTAACCAACCAACCAAATTTGCATGCAAAACACCAAGTAATTAAACTAAGTTATCAAAATCTTGGAAAAATAGGCAGTATTTTGTGCTCTCAAACGGTGGTGGTATGTACGCCGTCAAAGCTGAAACAACACCCACTTACTGTTTCTCAACTTTCAAATACCACTTCAACCTGAATGGATGGTCACAATTGTGTTAGGGGCGGTGCCACGCTGGGTGGCTCAAGTGCATTATCGAGCAACCATTTTAGGACCATCTAAAATATCCTGAACTCAGAAATACACAATCTTTACTCTGCAATTCAGAGCTACGTAGTTTATAGTCTTTGTTGTGTATTTCTGCAATACATTTTTTAAACATTTATAATGTGTTCAGAAACAATTTTTTTAAAATTGACTTTACAGGGACTTAAGAAAACATTCAAATTTGTAAACATGTTAAGATTAAGTAGTTTCCATCACTGTGCCACAATGAGTTGGGACCTGCAACACGGTAGGTTCTTCGGTGCAGTCTTTGGGCCAGCGCTCTACGTAATTAAAAGTTAAAGTAAGTGGTTGGTTGTCACTAAGCAGAATTACGCGATCCAATAAAAAACTATACTATACGATTTATTAAGAATTAAAAAATTTAGAAATAAAGGGAAGCAGCGGGTGGTCGCTGGTCAGACATTGGCAGGGCATCACGATGATGGGAGGCCAGTAGATCATGGTGTGATGAGCTTCATGACAGCAGGAACTGGGTCTGTCAGTCTCAGTGTCCTTGGGTTCTAGGACGAGACAGGGAAAGAGAAACAAAATCCTATTAGCATAAGTCATCACATATAATGCAAGTGTCATACAGTATAATGGATGAAAGTGTGCTCTGTTCCAGACAAGCTAACTAGTGCGGCATACGTATATTTAATAGGCGAATTATGTGAATCCTTTGTTAAAGAGATATGTCTTCAGTTTAGACTTAAATTGAACATTGTTGGGCAAAACATTCCAAAGCTTGGGACCTAAGTAGGTAAAAAGTATTTACTCTAACCATACAGTCCTAGTCTCCTTCGCGGCACTCGAATATTTTTAGCTGCAAGCCTGGACCGAACAGCATTTGCCCCAATCTTCTAATTTTCTCCAACCAAATTCTGAACAATATCATAAAGTTGGGAATCTGAAATGTGTGAATTTCTCAAGACAGAAAGGTTGAACTCTCTAGGAAAGAAAAGAAAGATTTCATTGTAAGTGTATTGGCTTTTTGATGAACATGACAAAAGAAACATCTGATACAGATAACTAGGACAGCTATAATAGAGAAGCATTTAAGACAAACTCCTTTCAAAATGTTCTATAAAACGACTTTACAATTTATACTTTTAAATATCCTAAAAGCATGCTTTAACAATACTGTAATATATATGTATTGCAAAACTATAAAAATTATAGTTCTTTATAATTTTGCTTAAAATAATAAGAGTTCATGTTCCCCAAATCAGCATATTACAATGATTTTGAGGGATCTTGTGACAATGAAAACTGGAGTAATGGCTGATGAAAATTCACTGCTGTCAGATGTTGCACATATAAATGACTTTGACAGACAAAGCATTGTTTGTAAAGTTGAATTAGTTAATAAAATAATAGTCTGATTACACAAGTCATGCTGCATGTGGTACCTGATATTGCTATGACAAACAAGCCCACAAACAAAATAAATCAAAGTGCAGAACAAATGGTTAACACTGTAGTCACTACAAGATAAATGATTAACTAATCAGTAGGTATAACATACTGATGTTTAGGTTTAAGTAAAAATTACTTGTGCAGTTAATTATTTAATAATTAATATTACACTCTGTAAAAGCATGTGTTAATTTTTTTACACATTTTTTTGTGTTATGCGCTTTAACACATTACGTGCAGTTTTAACATATTATGTGTCACTTTGTGTCAAAATAAATAAAAGTGACAACACTTGTATTTAAAGTAACACAAAATGTGTTGTTCCAATAATAACAGAGATTTGTCTGTTTTGGGACAATGCATTTAGTGTGTTGTCCCAAATCTAACACTGTTTGTGTTGTTTCTAACATCAAAACAACATTTTTAATCTGTTTGTAGAATGCAATTCTCCATATTACCATATAGAAAGTGCCCCATTTAACTCATTTAACTTTGTGGATATGTTATTGACTGCTGCAGTACTTTGGTCGGGGAGTTGGGAGTCATCAGATTTGGTCATGTATTGCACAAGAGTGACCATTTTCACATAGTGGTGTACTTGAGGTAATATTCTGAAACATGATAACAGAAATAATAAATAATGATTGTCTAAATATAACACGTAAAAAACATAAGAGATTACAAACATCAATGATAAACAACTAACTTTACCATTAAGTTACACAACGCACTGATATATGACCAATAAATATCAGCATAAGATAATAACAAACTGCATAATGAAGTAACTACTACAAAACAACAATAATAAATTGAATATAGAAATGATACTGTATTGTAAGTAAAGCAATAATTAAGCAGAAATGTTGCACTTTTGAAAGAATAAACAAGTAAACATTAAACATATTAGCCGCGATGCTAACGGCACCTGCTCATAAAACATTATCAAATTTCACTCAAACAGATCTCGGTGCATCAAAGTTAACACAGCTGCGGTACATTGTAATAATCTGCATTGACGACGACAACATAGAAGAAAACTTACTTGTCACGGACTTTCACTTCCACATAAACGCTACATATGAATAACTGCATATGAATCCGCGATCTGACTGATACTCTGGAGTTACGGTGAGTTCTTCTTCTGGTGTTTTATGGAGGTTTGGCACACCAATAAACAAGTGATTACCGCCACCTACCGATCTGGCGTGTGGAGTGAACAGATTTGGAAAAAAGAAATACAAAAAAATAGATTCTATCTCTTGTTCTTGTGTTTTACAGGTACTAATGAATGTACTCTTGATTGTCTTGACTCGTTTCCTAACAATACTTTTAAAGAAGTATTAACTCCCAACCATAATTCTTGTCTTTACGGTGAGTTCTTTGCTCGAAACACTGCTATACGTGTCAAAACGTCACACACAGAAAACTTTAAGTTCTCAACGATACCAATTAAACCCTTAGCATTGTTATTCTGTTTTCTATCATATTGATGATAAAAAATATCCATAAAAATGCAAAAAAAATAAAGATTCCATGTTTTCAAACCCTGTCCGATTCCTTCTGTTTAAGTGTAGAAGACAAAGAGACTCAGGATGTGTGCTTTTTAACATTAACCTTTTCTTAATATTAAGAAAATATGGTACCTATTAATTAATGTAAGTAATTGGCATGTGGGGGACGTAAAAAATATAGCCTACGTTTGTGTGTAGAAGTCTGAGCTAAAGATACGCGGATACTCGGATTGTCCGCTGTCGGTAGGTCAAGCAATTCTGATGAATATGAGAGTGGATGAGTGAAACCACTGACAATGAAATATTATCTACATTTCTAACATGTAAACGCGTTAAAAAGTTCTGCGGATGTGATAATTTACTGGTCTGCATGTGTGACAGACACAATAAACTTTAGGCTACACGTTCGTTTAAAAACATATTAATTTACCATATCTGTCACAGTAATGAGACTATGGAGGGTTCGGGTGAGGATATAAATTAAAGAAAACCATTAGGTGACCCCAAATAGTCAAATTGTCAAATCATCAAAGACGTGCTATGAAATGAGGATCATTCAATTTTGGCCATATGGGGGACACATTATCTGATTTCACATATAACAGCTTTCTTCCAATATATTAATATAGGCTACAGCATATTATTTGCATAGCATTATCATAATATAGTAGCCTAGCTTTCAATAAATATTTTAAAAATGCGTTAATAAATCCAACTAGATAGAAAAGTTTGAAGACAAACTTTATGTTGGCTTGACAAAGCCTAGCCTGAATGTTTAAAACAGATTGAGAGAAATTTAAAACAAGTTTAGTTTAGTATTATAACTTTCCGTAAACATGATACCAAAAGTTACCATGTTAGCATGTTTAGCACTAAGTTAGCATGATGCTAACATGAATTAGCATGAAGCTAGCATGATGATAACATGAAATAGCATGAAGCTAACATGATGCTAACATGAATTAGCATGAAGCTAACATGAATTAGCATGAAGTTAACATGATGCTAACATGAATTAACATGAAGCTAACATGATGCTAACATGAATTAACATGAAGCTAGCATGATGCTAACATGAATTAGCATGAAGCTAGCATGATGCTAACATGAATTAGCATGAAGCTAGCATGATGCTAACATGACTTAGCATGAAGCTAGCATGATGCTAACATGAATTAGCATGAAGCTAACATGAATTAGCATGAAGCTAGCATGATGTTAACATGAATTAGCATGAAGCTAGCATGATGCTAACATGAATTACAATGAAGCTAGCATGATGCTAACACGAATTAGCATGAAGCTAGCATGATGTTAACATGAATTAGTATGAAGCTAGCATGATGTTAACATGAATTAGCATGAAGCTAGCATGATGCTAACATGAATAAGCATGAAGCTACCATGATGCTAACATGAATTATCATGAAGCTAGCATGATGTTAGCATGATTAACATGAAGCTAGCATGATGCTAGCATGATTAGCAGGAAGCTAACATCATGTTAGCATGATTAACATGAAGTTAGCATGATGCTAACATGAATTAGCATTGAAGCTAACATGAATTAGCATAAAGCTAGCATGATGCTAACATGAATTAGCATGAAGCTAGCACGACGCTAACATGAATTAGCATGAAGCTAGCACGACGCTAACATGAATTAGCATGAAGCTAGCACGATGCTAACATGAATTAGCATGAAGCTAGCACGATGCTAACATGAATTAGCATGAAGCTAGCACGATGCTAACATGAATTAGCATGAAGCTAGCACGATGCTAACATGAATTAGCATGAAGCTAGCACGATGCTAACATGAATTAGCATGAAGCTAGCACGATGCTAACATGAATTAGCATGAAGCTAGCACGATGCTAACAAGAATTAGCATGAAGCTAGCATGAAGCTAACATGAATTAGCATGAAGCTAGCACGATGCTAACATGAATTAGCATGAAGCTAGCACGATGTTAACATGAATTAGCATGAAGCTAGCACGATGCTAACATGAATTAACATGAAGCTAGCATGATGCTAACATGATTTAGCATGAAGTTAGCAAGATTTATTATGAAATTAGCATAAAGCTAGCACGAAACTAGCATGAAGCTAGTATGACTTAGCATGGAGCTAGCATAAGGCTAACATGACCAAAAGACCCAACCCCCATGTCTCTATGATGTTCGGATCCAGAGATATAAGGCTTTGTTTATTATTTTGCTAGGGTGCTCATATTTGGTTGTTAGGGGCGTGGCTTAATACCTCAATAAGAATCCAAAGAGACTGATTGGATGTCTGAGTAAAATAAGCCCACCCCCATGTCTCTGTGACACTGTGATGCAAAGATATCCATCTGGGCATTTTATAATGGCAGTCTATGGGAGATGTTGCTAGGGTGCCCAAAATGGTTGCTAGGGGCGTGGCTTAATAGCTCTGGGGTGATCCTAAGAGACTGATTGGATGAATGAGTAAAATGAGCCCACCCCCATGTCTCTACGACACTCTAAAGTGAAGATATTCCATCTGGGACGCTTTTATTCCCTTATATGGGCATGTTCCCTGCCCCATTATAAGTCAATGGGGAAATTTGGGTGGCCCTTACGCCCCAGGGGTGAAACTTACACCCCAATGTGAGGTATGTTCTTACAGAGCCTGCCAGCCTCTTCAAATGTGGTAACCCAGAAGTTTCTACAAATTTCTCGCTCGCAGCTATGACCCGTCAAAGTTTGTCGCAATGTTAAGTCAATGGAAAATTTGGGGTGTTTGAGCGCCCCGTTTAGGAATTCGGTAGGTCCCATCAGTTAGAAAAGATATAGCATAAATCTACGTACCAGTCTTAAAAGTTTTGTAAAATTTTGTGGGTGTAGCTTGAAAGCTCTAGGAGGAGTTACAGTTAGAAAAAGTGTGGACCAGAAGAATAATAATAACTAGATAGGTACATTTCCTGAAGAAAATGTGAAGTGGTGCTTGCCGTGGCAAATTTCGGGGGACAATATAAGATTATACTCCAAGCCAAAAGTAAAACAATTCAACCCACATGTCTCTACGATATTCTGATGCGAAGATATAAGGCTTTGTTTATTCGGTTGCTAGGGTACTGTATTTGGTTGCTAGGGAGAAAATTGGCATCCACTAGTGATTACACTCCGAGTCACGAGTCAAACGGTCAAACCCCCGTGTCTCTACGATGTTCTGATGCGGAGATATAAGTCTTTGTTTACTCTGTTGCTAGGGTACTGTATTTGGTTGCTAGGGAAAAAATTGGCATCCACTAGTGATTACACTCCGAGATACGAGTCAAACGGTCCAACCCCCGTGTCTCTGCGATGTTCTGATGTGGATATAAAAGGCTTTGTTTAGTATGTTGCTAGGGTAATGTATTTGGTTGCTAGGGAGAAAATTGGCATCCACTAGTGATTACACTCCGAGTCACGAGTCAAACGGTCCAAACCCCGTGTCTCTACGATGTTCTGATGCGGAGATATAAGGGTTTGTTTACTCTGTTGCTAGGGTACTGTATTTGGTTGCTAGGGAAAAAAATGGCATCCACTAGTGATTACCCTCCGAGTCACGAGTCAAACGGTCCAAACCCCATGTCTCTACGATGTTCTGATGCGGAGATATAAGGCTTTGTTTACTCTGTTGCTAGGGTACTGTATTTGGTTGCTAGGGAAAAAAATGGCATGCACTAGTGATTACCCTCCGAGTCATGAGTCAAACGGTCCAACCCCCATGTCTCTACGATGTTCTGATGTGGAGATATAAGGCTTTGTTTACTCTGTTGCTAGGGTACTGTTTTTGGTTGCTAGGGGCGTGGCTTGGGAGTGGCCAATGATGTGCCCAGTGATTACACTCCGAGTCACAAGTAAAACGGTCCAACCCCCGTGTCTCTACGATGTTCTGATGCGGAGATATAAGGCTTTGTTTACTCTGTTGCTAGGGTACTGTATTTGGTTGCTAGGGGCGTGGCTTGGGAGTGGCCAATTATGTGCCCAGTGATTACACTCCGAGTCACAAGTAAAACGGTCCAACCCCCGTGTCTCTACGATGTTCTGATGCGGAGATATAAGGCTTTGTTTACTCTGTTGCTAGGGTACTGTATTTGGTTGCTAGGGGCGTGGCTTTGGAGTGGCCAATGATGTGCCCAGTGATTACACTCCGAGTCACAAGTAAAACGGTCCAACCCCCGTGTCTCTACGATGTTCTGATGCGGAGAAATAAGGATTTGTTTATTCGGTTGCTAGGGTGCTCCAATTTGGTTGCTAGGGGCGTGGCTTGGGAGTGGCCAATGATGCGGCCAGTGATTACCCTCCGAGTCACGAGTAAAACGGTCCAACCCCCGTGATTCTATGATGTTCTGATGCAGAGATATAAGGCTTTGTTTATTCGGTTGCTAGGGTGCTCATATTTGGTTGCTAGGGGCGTGGCTTGGGAGTGGCCAATGATGTCGCAAGTTATTACGCTCTGAGTCACAAGTAAAATGGTCCAACCCCACTGTCTCTACGATGTTCTGATGCGGAGAAATAAGGATTTGTTTCTTCGGTTGCTAGGGTGCTCCAATTTGGTTGCTAGGGGCGTGGCTTGGGAGTGGCCATTGATGCGGCCAGTGATTACCCTCCGAGTCATGAGTAAAACGGTCCAACCCCCATGATTCCACGATGTTCTGATGTCGAGATATAACTGTTTGAATTTTATGTTGCTAGGGTGCTTAAAAGTGGTTGCTAGGGGCGTGGCTTAATAGCTCTGGGACTATCCTGATAAATTGATTGGATGTCTGAGTAAAATGAGCCCACCCCCATGTCTCTACGACATTGTAAAGCGAAGATATCCCATCTGGAACTTTTTTATTCCCTTATATGGGCATGTTTCCTGCCCCATTATAAGTCAATGGGAATTTTCGGGTGCCTCTTACACCCCAGGGGTGCAGCTTACACCCCAATGTGATGTATGTTCTTACAGAGTTTATCACCCTCTTCAAATGTTGTAACCTACATGTTTCTACAAAATCCTCAAACGGAGCTATGACCCGTCAAAGTTCGGCCCAATGTTAAGTCAATGGGATTTTTCGGTTGGTTTTTCGCCCCCCTTTCGAAAATCCTGCACCCGATCGCTTATAAAAGTCATAGCACACCTCTCCTTAATAATCCGGTCGATTTGAGCCCTCTTTCATGGGACTGTGGCAAACCGTGCGGGACGAGTTACGCGCCGAAAAAGTGTGCAGACATAAGAATAAGATATAATAATAATAACTAGATAGGTACATTTCCTGAAGAAAATGTGAGTGGTGCTTGCCGTGGCAAGTTTCGGGGGACAATTTATGATTATACTCCAAGCCAAAAGTCAAACGATCCAACCCCCGTGTCTCTACGATGTTCTGATGCGGAGATATAAGGCTTTGTTTACTCTGTTGCTAGGGTACTGTATATGGTTGCTAGGGAAAAAATTGTCATCCACTAGTGATTACACTTCGAGTCACGAGTCAAACGGTCCAACCCCCGTGTCTCTACGATGTTCTGATGTGGAGATATAAGGCTTTGTTTATTCCGTTGCTAGGGTACTGTATTTGGTTGCTAGGGGAAAAAATGGCATCCACCAGTCATTACACTCCGAGTCATGTGTCAAACGGTCCAACCCCCATGTCTCTACGATGTTCTGATGATGAGATATTAGGCTTTGTTTTTTCGGTTGCTAGGGTACTGTATTTGGTTGCTAGGGGAAAAAATGGCATGCACTAGTGATTACACTTCGAGTCACGAGTCAAACGGTCCAACCCCCGTGTCTCTATGATGTTCTGATGCAGGGATACAAGGCTTTGTTTATTTGGTTGCTAGGGTACTGTATTTGGTTGCTAGGGAAAAAATTGGCATCCACTAGTGATTACACTCCGAGTCACGAGTCAAACGGTCCAACCCCCGTATCTCTATGATGTTCTGATGCAGAGATATAAGGCTTTGTTTATTCCGTTGCTATGTGTTCATATGTGGTTGCTAGGGGCGTGGCTTAACACCTCTTGGCATCCACTAGTGATTACCCTTCAAGTCACGAGTTAAACGGTCCAACCCCCGTGTCTCTACGATGTTCTGATGCTGAGATATAAGGCTTTGTTTACTCTGTTGCTAGGGTACTGTATATGGTTGCTATGGAAACAATTGGCATCCCATAGTGATTACACTCTGAGTCACGAGTCAAACGGTCCAACCCCCGTGTCTCTACGATGTTCTGATGCGGAGATATAAGGCTTTGTTTACTCTGTTGCTAGGGTACTGTATTTGGTTGCTAGGGAAAAAATTGGCATCCCATAGTGATAACTCGCCGAGTCACTAGTCAAACGGTCCAACCCCCGTGGCTCTACGATGTTCTGATGCTTAGATATAAGGCTTTGTTTACTCTGTTGCTAGGGTACTGTATTTGGTTGCTAGGGAAAAAATTGGCATTCCATAGTGATTACACTCTGAGTCACGAGTCAAACGGTCCAACCCCCATGTCTCTACGATGTCCGGATGCCGAGATATAACTGTTTGAATTTTATGTTGCTAGGGTGCTCAAAAGTGGTTGCTAAGGGCGTGGCTTAATACCTATGTAAGGATCCTGAGAGACTGATTGGATGCCTGAGTAAAATGAGCCCACCCCCATGTCTCTATGACACTGTGGTGCAAAGATATCCATCTGGGCATTTTATAATGGCAGTCTATGGGAGATGTTGCTAGGGTGCCCAAAATTGTTGCTAGGGGCGTGGCTTAATAGCTCTGGGATAATCCTGAGAGACTGATTGGATGCCCGAGTAAAATGAGCCCACCCACTTATCTCTACGACACTGTAAAGCAAAGATATCCCATCTGGAACTGTTTTATTCCCTTATATGGGCATGTTCCCTGCCCCATTATAAGTCAATGGGGAAATTTGGGTGGCCCTTACGCCCCAGGGGTGAAACTTACACCCCAATGTGAGGTATGTTCTTACAGAGCCTGCCAGCCTCTTCAAATGTGGTAACCCAGAAGTTTCTACAAATTTCTCGCTCGCAGCTATGACCCGTCAAAGTTTGTCGCAATGTTAAGTCAATGGAAAATTTGGGGTGTTTGAGCGCCCCGTTTAGGAATTCGGTAGGTCCCATCAGTTAGAAAAGATATAGCATAAATCTACGTACCAGTCTTAAAAGTTTTGTAAAATTTTGTGGGTGTAGCTTGAAAGCTCTAGGAGGAGTTACAGTTAGAAAAAGTGTGGACCAGAAGAATAATAATAACTAGATAGGTACATTTCCTGAAGAAAATGTGAAGTGGTGCTTGCCGTGGCAAATTTCGGGGGACAATATAAGATTATACTCCAAGCCAAAAGTAAAACAATTCAACCCACATGTCTCTACGATATTCTGATGCGAAGATATAAGGCTTTGTTTATTCGGTTGCTAGGGTACTGTATTTGGTTGCTAGGGAGAAAATTGGCATCCACTAGTGATTACACTCCGAGTCACGAGTCAAACGGTCAAACCCCCGTGTCTCTACGATGTTCTGATGCGGAGATATAAGTCTTTGTTTACTCTGTTGCTAGGGTACTGTATTTGGTTGCTAGGGAAAAAATTGGCATCCACTAGTGATTACACTCCGAGATACGAGTCAAACGGTCCAACCCCCGTGTCTCTGCGATGTTCTGATGTGGATATAAAAGGCTTTGTTTAGTATGTTGCTAGGGTAATGTATTTGGTTGCTAGGGAGAAAATTGGCATCCACTAGTGATTACACTCCGAGTCACGAGTCAAACGGTCCAAACCCCGTGTCTCTACGATGTTCTGATGCGGAGATATAAGGGTTTGTTTACTCTATTGCTAGGGTACTGTATTTGGTTGCTAGGGAACAAAATGGCATCCACTAGTGATTACCCTCCGAGTCACGAGTCAAACGGTCCAAACCCCATGTCTCTACGATGTTCTGATGCGGAGATATAAGGCTTTGTTTACTCTGTTGCTAGGGTACTGTATTTGGTTGCTAGGGAAAAAAATGGCATGCACTAGTGATTACCCTCCGAGTCATGAGTCAAACGGTCCAACCCCCATGTCTCTACGATGTTCTGATGTGGAGATATAAGGCTTTGTTTACTCTGTTGCTAGGGTACTGTATTTGGTTGCTAGGGGCGTGGCTTGGGAGTGGCCAATGATGTGCCCAGTGATTACACTCCGAGTCACAAGTAAAACGGTCCAACCCCCGTGTCTCTACGATGTTCTGATGCGGAGATATAAGGCTTTGTTTACTCTGTTGCTAGGGTACTGTATTTGGTTGCTAGGGGCGTGGCTTGGGAGTGGCCAATTATGTGCCCAGTGATTACACTCCGAGTCACAAGTAAAACGGTCCAACCCCCGTGTCTCTACGATGTTCTGATGCGGAGATATAAGGCTTTGTTTACTCTGTTGCTAGGGTACTGTATTTGGTTGCTAGGGGCGTGGCTTTGGAGTGGCCAATGATGTGCCCAGTGATTACACTCCGAGTCACAAGTAAAACGGTCCAACCCCCGTGTCTCTACGATGTTCTGATGCGGAGAAATAAGGATTTGTTTATTCGGTTGCTAGGGTGCTCCAATTTGGTTGCTAGGGGCGTGGCTTGGGAGTGGCCAATGATGCGGCCAGTGATTACCCTCCGAGTCACGAGTAAAACGGTCCAACCCCCGTGATTCTATGATGTTCTGATGCAGAGATATAAGGCTTTGTTTATTCGGTTGCTAGGGTGCTCATATTTGGTTGCTAGGGGCGTGGCTTGGGAGTGGCCAATGATGTCGCAAGTTATTACGCTCTGAGTCACAAGTAAAATGGTCCAACCCCACTGTCTCTACGATGTTCTGATGCGGAGAAATAAGGATTTGTTTATTCGGTTGCTAGGGTGCTCCAATTTGGTTGCTAGGGGCGTGGCTTGGGAGTGGCCATTGATGCGGCCAGTGATTACCCTCCGAGTCATGAGTAAAACGGTCCAACCCCCATGATTCCACGATGTTCTGATGTCGAGATATAACTGTTTGAATTTTATGTTGCTAGGGTGCTTAAAAGTGGTTGCTAGGGGCGTGGCTTAATAGCTCTGGGACTATCCTGATAAATTGATTGGATGTCTGAGTAAAATGAGCCCACCCCCATGTCTCTACGACATTGTAAAGCGAAGATATCCCATCTGGAACTTTTTTATTCCCTTATATGGGCATGTTTCCTGCCCCATTATAAGTCAATGGGAATTTTCGGGTGCCTCTTACACCCCAGGGGTGCAGCTTACACCCCAATGTGATGTATGTTCTTACAGAGTTTATCACCCTCTTCAAATGTTGTAACCTACATGTTTCTACAAAATCCTCAAACGGAGCTATGACCCGTCAAAGTTCGGCCCAATGTTAAGTCAATGGGATTTTTCGGTTGGTTTTTCGCCCCCCTTTCGAAAATCCTGCACCCGATCGCTTATAAAAGTCATAGCACACCTCTCCTTAATAATCCGGTCGATTTGAGCCCTCTTTCATGGGACTGTGGCAAACCGTGCGGGACGAGTTACGCGCCGAAAAAGTGTGCAGACATAAGAATAAGATATAATAATAATAACTAGATAGGTACATTTCCTGAAGAAAATGTGAAGTGGTGCTTGCCGTGGCAAAATTCCCGGGACAATATATGATTATACTCCAACCCAAAAGTAAAATGGTCCAACCCCCGTGTCTCTACGATGTTCTGATGCGGAGATATAAGGCTTTGTTTACTCTGTTGCTAGGGTACTGTATTTGGTTGCTAGGGAAAAAATGGCATCCCATAATGATTACACTCTGAGTCACGAGTCAAACGGTCCAACCCCCGTGTCTCTACGATGTTCTGATGCGGAGATATAAGGCTTTGTTTACTCTGTTGCTAGGGTACTGTATTTGGTTGCTAGGGAAAAAATTGGCATCCCATAATGATTACACTCCGAGTCACGAGTCAAACGGTCCAACCCCCGTGTCTCTACGATGTTCTGATGCAGAGATATAAGGCTTTGTTTACTCTGTTGCTAGGGTACTGTATTTGGTTGCTAGGGAAAAAATTGGCATCCCATAATGATTACACTCTGAGTCACTAGTCAAACGGTCCAACCCCCATGTCTCTACGATGTTCTGGTGCGGAGATATAAGGCTTTGTTTATTCGGTTGCTAGGGTGCTCAAATTTGGTTGCTAGGGGCGTGGCTTGGGAGTGGCCAATGATGTGCCCAATTGTTACACCCCTAGTCACAAGTAAAACGGTCCAACCCCCGTGTCTCTACGATGTTCTGATGCCGAGATATAACTGTTTGTATTTTATGTTGCTAGGGTGCTCAAAAGTGGTTGCTAGGGGCGTGGCTTAGTAAGTCTTTAAGGATCCTGAGAGACTGATTGGATGCCTGAGTAAAATGAGCCCACCCCCATGTCTCTATGACACTGTGGTGCAAAGATATCCATCCGGGCATTTTATAATGGCAGTCTATGGTATAGGTTGCTAGGGTGCCCAAAATGGTTGCTATGGTAACCTTACACCCCATTGTGGGGGACGTCCTGACAGAGTCTAGCACCCTCTTCAAATTTAGTAACCCATATGTTTCTATGAAATCCTGGCTCGGACCTATGACCCGGCAAAATTTTTGCAATGGTAAGTCTATGGGATTTTGCCCCATTGACTTTTCATTGGGGCATTTTTGGGCACCTCTTACACCCCAGGGGTACAACTTACACCCCATTGTGATCCATGTTCTTACAGAGCCTACCACCCTCTTCAAATGTTATAACCCACATGTTTCTACAAAATCCTCGAGCGGAGCTATGACTCGTCAAAGTTGGGCGCAATGTTAAGTCAATGGGATTTTTCGGGTGGTTTTTCGCCCCCCTTTCGGAAATCCTGCACCCGATCGCTTATAAAAGTCATAGCACACCTCTCCTCAATAAGCCGGTCGATTTGAGCCCTAATTTATGGGTCTACGACAAAGCGTGCGGGACGAGTTACGCGCCGAAAAAGTGTCCAGAAAAAGAATAATAATAATAATAATAATAATAATAAGTATGCAAGATAGTAATAGTGATGCTTTGCATAAATGCAAGCACCACTAACTAGATAGGTTCATTTCCTGAAGAAAATGTGAGTGGTGCTTGCCGTGGCAAGTTTCGGGGGACAATTTATGATTATACTCCAAGCCAAAAGTCAAACGATCCAACCCCCGTGTCTCTACGATGTTCTGATGCGGAGATATAAGGCTTTGTTTACTCTGTTGCTAGGGTACTGTATATGGTTGCTAGGGAAAAAATTGTCATCCACTAGTGATTACACTTCGAGTCACGAGTCAAACGGTCCAACCCCCGTGTCTCTACGATGTTCTGATGTGGAGATATAAGGCTTTGTTTATTCCGTTGCTAGGGTACTGTATTTGGTTGCTAGGGGAAAAAATGGCATCCACCAGTCATTACACTCCGAGTCATGTGTCAAACGGTCCAACCCCCATGTCTCTACGATGTTCTGATGATGAGATATTAGGCTTTGTTTATTCGGTTGCTAGGGTACTGTATTTGGTTGCTAGGGGGAAAATGGCATCCACTAGTGATTACACTTCGAGTCACGAGTCAAACGGTCCAACCCCCGTGTCTCTATGATGTTCTGATGCAGGGATACAAGGCTTTGTTTATTTGGTTGCTAGGGTACTGTATTTGGTTGCTAGGGAAAAAATTGGCATCCACTAGTGATTACACTCCGAGTCACGAGTCAAACGGTCCAACCCCCGTATCTCTATGATGTTCTGATGCAGAGATATAAGGCTTTGTTTATTCCGTTGCTATGTGTTCATATGTGGTTGCTAGGGGCGTGGCTTAACACCTCTTGGCATCCACTAGTGATTACCCTTCAAGTCACGAGTTAAACGGTCCAACCCCCGTGTCTCTACGATGTTCTGATGCTGAGATATAAGGCTTTGTTTACTCTGTTGCTAGGGTACTGTATATGGTTGCTATGGAAACAATTGGCATCCCATAGTGATTACACTCTGAGTCACGAGTCAAACGGTCCAACCCCCGTGTCTCTACGATGTTCTGATGCGGAGATATAAGGCTTTGTTTACTCTGTTGCTAGGGTACTGTATTTGGTTGCTAGGGAAAAAATTGGCATCCCATAGTGATAACTCGCCGAGTCACTAGTCAAACGGTCCAACCCCCGTGGCTCTACGATGTTCTGATGCTTAGATATAAGGCTTTGTTTACTCTGTTGCTAGGGTACTGTATTTGGTTGCTAGGGAAAAAATTGGCATTCCATAGTGATTACACTCTGAGTCACGAGTCAAACGGTCCAACCCCCATGTCTCTACGATGTCCGGATGCCGAGATATAACTGTTTGAATTTTATGTTGCTAGGGTGCTCAAAAGTGGTTGCTAAGGGCGTGGCTTAATACCTATGTAAGGATCCTGAGAGACTGATTGGATGCCTGAGTAAAATGAGCCCACCCCCATGTCTCTATGACACTGTGGTGCAAAGATATCCATCTGGGCATTTTATAATGGCAGTCTATGGGAGATGTTGCTAGGGTGCCCAAAATTGTTGCTAGGGGCGTGGCTTAATAGCTCTGGGATAATCCTGAGAGACTGATTGGATGCCCGAGTAAAATGAGCCCACCCACTTATCTCTACGACACTGTAAAGCAAAGATATCCCATCTGGAACTGTTTTATTCCCTTATATGGGCATGTTTCCTGCCCCATTATAAGTCAATGGGAATTTTCGGGTGCCTCTTACACCCCAGGGGTACAACTTACACCCCAATGTCATGTATGTTCTTACAGAGCCTACCACCCTCTTCAAATGTTGTAACCCACACGTTTCTACAAAATCCTTGAGCGGAGCTATGACCCATCAAAGTTGGGCGCAATGTTAAGTCAATAGGATTTTTTGGGTGGTTTTTCGCCCCCCTTTCGAAAATCTTGCACCCGATCGCTTATAAAAGTCATAGCAGATGTGTCCTAAATAAGCCGGTCGTTTTGAGCCCTGTTTCATTGGTCTACGACAAACCGTGCGGGACGAGTTACTCGCCGAAAAAGTGTCCAGATATAAGAATAAATAAATAAATAATAATAAGTATGAGCAATAGTAATAGTGATGCCTTGCATAAATGCAAGCACCACTAACTAGATAGGTACATTTCCTGAAGAAAATGTGAAGTGGTGCTTGCCGTGGCAAATTTCAGGGGACAAAATCTTTTAAGAATGATGATATACCCAGTCACAAGTAAAATGATTCAAATCCCGTGTCTCTACGATGTTCTGATGCGGAGATATAAGGCTTTGTTTACTTTGTTGCTAGGGTACTGTATTTGGTTGCTAGGGAAAAAATTGGCATCCCATAATAATTACACTCCGAGTCACGAGTCAAACTGTCCAACCCCCGTGTCTCTACGATGTTCTGATGCGGAGATATAAGGCTTTGTTTACTCTGTTACTAGGGTACTGTATTTGGTTGCTAGGGAAAAAATTGGCATCCCATAATGATTACACTCAGAGTCACGAGTCAAACGGTCCAACCCCCGTGTCTCTACGATGTTCTGATGCGGAGATATGAGGCTTTGTTTATTTGGTTGCTAGGGTACTGTATTTGGTTGCTAGGGAGAAATTTGACATCCACTAGTGATTACCCTCCGAGTAACGAGTCAAACGGTCCAACCCCTGTGTCTGTACAATGTTCTGATGCGGAGATTTAAGGCTTTGTTTACTCTGTTGCTAGGGTACTATATTTGGTTGCTAGGGAAAAAATTGGCATTCCATAGTGATAACACTCCAAGTCACGAGTCAAACGGTCCAACTCCCGTGTCTCTACGATGTTCTGATGCGGAGATATGAGGCTTTGTTTATTTGGTTGCTAGGGTACTGTATTTGGTTGCTAGGAAAAAATTTGACATCCAATAGTGATTACATGCCGAGTCACAAGTAAAATGGTCTAACCCCCGTGTTTCTACGATGTTCTGATGCGGAGATATAAGGCTTTGTTTACTCTGTTGCTAGGGTACTATATTTGGTTGCTAGGGAAAAATTGGCATTCCATAGTGATAACACTCCAAGTCACGAGTCAAACGGTCCAACTCCCGTGTCTCTACGATGTTCTGATGCGGAGATATGAGGCTTTGTTTATTTGGTTGCTAGGGTACTGTATTTGGTTGCTAGGGAAAAAATTGGCATCCACTAGTGATAACATGCCAAGTCACAAGTAAAACGGTCCAATCCCCGTGTCTCTACGATGTTCTGATGCGGAGATATAAGGCTTTGTTTACTCTGTTGCTAGGGGACTGTATTTGGTTGCTAGGGAAAAAATTGGCATCCACTAGTGATTACATGCTGAGTCACAAGTAAAATGGTCCAACCCCCGTGTCTCTACGATGTTCTGATGCGGATATATAAGGCTTTGTTTACTCTGTTGCTAGGGGACTGTATTTGGTTGCTAGGGAAAAAATTGGCATCCACTAGTGATTACATGCTGAGTCACAAGTAAAATGGTCCAATCCCCGTGTCTCTACGATGTTCTGATGCGGAGATATAAGGCTTTGTTTACTCTGTTGCTAGGGGACTGTATTTGGTTGCTAGGGAAAAAATTGGCATCCACTAGTGATTACATGCTGAGTCACAAGTAAAATGGTCCAATCCCCGTGTCTCTACGATGTTCTGATGCGGAGATATAAGGCTTTGTTTACTCTGTTGCTAGGGTACTGCATTTGGTTGCTAGGGAAAAAATTGGCATCCACTAGTGATTACATGCTGAGTCACAAGTAAAATGGTCCAACCCCCGTGTCTCTATGATGTTCTGATGCGGAGATATAAGGCTTTGTTTACTCTGTTGCTAGGGTACTGCATTTGGTTGCTAGGGAAAAAATTGGCATCCACTAGTGATTACCCTACGAGTCACGAGTCAAACGGTCCAACCCCCGTGTCTCTACGATGTTCTGATGCGAAGATATAAGGCTTTGTTTACGCTGTTGCTAGGGTACTGTATTTGGTTGCTAGGGGCGGGGCTTGGGAGTGGCCAATGATGTGACCAGTTGCTACACTCCGAGTCACAAGTAAAACGGTCCAACCCCCGTGTTTCTACGATGTTCTGATGCGAAGATATAATGCTTTGTTTACTCTGTTGCTAGGGTACTGTATTTGGTTGCTAGGGGCGGGGCTTGGGAGTGGCCAATGATGTGACCAGTTGCTACACTCCGAGTCACGAGTCAAACGGTCCAACCCCCGTGTTTCTACGATGTTCTGATGCGAAGATATAAGGCTTTATTTACTCTGTTGCTAGGGTACTGTATTTGCTTGCTAGGGGCGGGTCTTGGGAGTGGCCAATGATGTGACCAGTTGCTACACTCCGAGTCACAAGTAAAATGGTCCAACCCCCGTGTTTCTACGATGTTCTGATGCGAAGATATAAGGCTTTGTATACTCTGTTGCTAGGGTACTGTATTTGGTTGCTAGGGGCGGGGCTTGGGAGTGGCCAATGATGTGACCAGTTGCTACACTCCGAGTCACAAGTAAAACGGTCCAACCCCCGTGTTTCTACGATGTTCTGATGCGAAGATATAAGGCTTTGTTTACTCTGTTGCTAAGGTGCTTACATTTGGTTGCTAGGGGCGTGGCTTGGGAGTGGCCAATGATGTGGCCAGTGATTACCCTCCGAGTCACGGGTAAAACGATCCAACCCCCGTTATTCTACGATGTTCTGATGCCTAGATATAACTGTTTGAATTTTATGTTGCTAGGGTGCTTAAAAGTGGTTGCTAGGGGCGTGGCTTAATAGCTCTGGGACTATCCTGATAAATTGATTGGATGTCTGAGTAAAATGAGCCCACCCCCATGTCTCTACGACATTGTAAAGCGAAGATATTCCATCTGGAACTTTTTTATTCCCTTATATGGGCATGTTTCCTGCCCCATTATAAGTCAATGGGAAATTTCGGGTGCCTCTTACACCCCAGGGGTACAACTAACACCCCAATGTGATGTATGTTCTTACAGAGCCTACCACCCTCTTCAAATGTTAGAACCCACATGTTTCTACAAAATCCTCGAGCGGAGCTATGACCCGTCAAAGTTCGGTCCAATGTTAAGTCAATGGGATTTTTGGGGTGGTTTTTCGCCCCCCTTTCGGAAATCCTGCACCCGATCGCTTATAAAAGTCATAGCACACCTCTCCTCAATAAACCGGTCAATTTGAGCCTTCATTCATGTGTCTACGACAAACCGTGCGGGACGAGTTACGCGCCGAAAAAGTGTGCAGACATAAGAATAAAATATAATAATAACTAGATAGAAAAGTTTGAAGACAAACTTTATGTTGGCTTGACAAAGCCTAGCCTGAACGTTTAAAACAGATTGAGAGAAATTTAAAACAAGTTTAGTTTAGTATTATAACTTCCCGTAAACATGATACCAAAAGTAACCATGTTAGCATGTTTAGCACTAAGTTAGCATGATGCTAACATGAATTAGCATGAAGCTAGCATGAAGCTAACATGAATTAGCATGAAGCTAGCATGATGCTAACATGAATTAGCATGAAGCTAACATGAATTAGCATGAAGCTAACATGATGCTAACATGAATTAGCATGAAGCTAGCATGATGCTAACATGAATTAGCATGAAGCTAGCACGATGCTAACATGAATTAGCATGAAGCTAGCACGATGCTAACATAAATTAGCATGAAGCTAGCATGATGCTAACATGAATTAGCATGAAGCTAGCATGATGCTAACATGAATTAGCATGAAGCTAGCATGATGCTAACATGAATTAGCATGAAGCTAGCATGATGCTAACATGAATTAGCATGATGCTAACATGAATTAGCATGAAGCTAGCATGATGCTAACATGAATTAGCATGAAGCTAGCATGATGCTAACATGAATAAGCATGAAGCTAGCATGATGCTAACATGAATTAGCATGAAGCTAGCATGATGCTAATATGAATTAGCATGAAGCTAGCATGATGCTAACATGAATTAGCATGAAGCTAGCATGATGCTAACATGAATTAGCATGAAGCTAGCATGATGCTAACATGAATTAGCATGAAGCTAGCATAATGCTAGCATGATTAGCATGAAGCTAGCATGATGCTAGCATGATTAGCATGAAGCTAAAATGAATTAGCATGAAGCTAGCACGACGCTAACATGAATTATCATGAAGCTAGCACGACGCTAACATGAATTAGCATGAAGCTAGCACGACGTTAACATGAATTAGCATGAAGCTAGCATGATGCTAACATGAATTAGCATGAAGCTAGCACGATGCTAACATAAATTAGCATGAAGCTAGCATGATGCTAACATGAATTTACATTGTTCTAACATGAATTAGCATGAAGCTAGCATGATGCTAACATGAATTAGCATGAAGCTAGCATGATTTATTATGAAATTAGCATAAAGCTAGCACGAAACTAGCATGAAGCTAGTATGACTTAGCATGGAGCTAGCATAAGGCTAACATGACCAAAAGACCCAACCCCCATGTCTCTATGATTTTCGGATCCAGAGATATAAGGCTTTAATTATTATGTTGCTAGGGTGCTCATATTTGGTTGCTAGGGGCGTGGCTTAATACCTCAATAAGAATCCTCAGAGACTGATTGGATGCCTGAGTAAAATGAGCCCACCCCCATATCTCTACGACACTCTAAAGTGAAGATATTCCATCTGGGACGCTTTTATTCCCTTATATGGGCATGTTCCCTGCCCCATTATAAGTCAATGGGGAAATTTGGGTGCCCCTTACACCCCAGGGGTGAAACTTACACCCCAATGTGATGTATGTTCTTACAGAGCCTGCCAGCCTCTTCAAATGTGGTAACCCACAAGTTTCTACAAATTTCTCGCTTGCAGCTATGACCCGTCAAAGTTTGTCGCAATGTTAAGTCAATGGAAAATTTGGGGTGTTTAAGCGCCCCGTTTAGGAATTCGGTAGGTCCCATCAGTAAGAAAAGTCATAGCAACAATCTACGTACCAGTCTTAAAAGTTTTGTAAAGTTTTGTGGGTGTAGCTTGAAAGCTCTAGGAGGAGTTACTGTGAGAAAAAGTTTGTACCAGAAGAATAATAATAACTAGATAGGTACATTTCCTGAAGAAAATGTGAGTGGTGCTTGCCGTGGCAAATTTCAGGGGACAATTTATGATTATACTCCAAGCCAAAAGTAAAATGGTCCAACCCCCGTGTCTCTACGATGTTCTGAAGCAGAGATACAAGGCTTTGTTTACTCTGTTGCTAGGGTACTGTATTTGGTTGCTAGGGGAAAAAATGGCATCCACTAGTGATTACATGCCGAGTCACAAGTAAAATGGTCCAACCCCTGTGTTTCTACGATGTTCTGAAGCAGAGATGTAAGGCTTTGTTTACTCTGTTGCTAGGGTACTGTATTTGGTTGCTAGGGAAAAAATGGCATCCACTAGTGATTACCCTCCGAGTCACGAGTCAAACGGTCCAAACCCTGTGTCTCTATGATGTTCTGATGTGGAGATATAAGGCTTTGTTTACTCTGTTGCTAGGGTACTGTATTTGGTTGCTAGGGAAAAAAATGGCACCCACTAGTGATTACATGCCGAGTCACAAGTAAAATGGTCCAACCCCCGTGTCTCTACGATGTTCTGAAGCAGAGATATAAGGCTTTGTTTACTCTGTTGCTAGGGTACTGTATTTTGTTGCTAGGGGCGTGGCTTGGGAGTGGCCAATTATGTGCCCAGTGATTACACTCCGAGTCACAAGTAAAACGGTCCAACCCCCATGTCTCTACGATGTTCTGATGCGGAGAAATAAGGCTTTGTTTACTCTGTTGCTAGGGTACTGTATTTGGTTGCTATGGGCGTGGCTTGGGAGTGGCCAATTATGTGCCCAGTGATTGCACTCCGAGTCACAAGTAAAACGGTCCAACCCCCGTGTCTCTACGATGTTCTGATGCGGAGATATAAGGCTTTGTTTACTCTGTTGCTAGGGTACTGTATTTGGTTGCTAGGGGCGTGGCTTGGGAGTGGCCAATGATGTGCCCAGTGATTACACTCCGAGTCACAAGTAAAACGGTCGAAACCCCGTGTCTCTACGATGTTCTGATGCGGAGATATAAGGCTTTGTTTATTCGGTTGCTAGGGTGCTCAAATTTGGTTGCTAGGGGCGTGCCTTGGGAGTGGCCAATGATGTGCCCAATTGTTACACCCCTAGTCACATGTAAAACGGTCCAACCCCCGTGTCTCTACGATGTTCTGATGCCGAGATATAACTGTTTGTATTTTATGTTGCTAGGGTGCTCAAAAGTGGTTGCTAAGGGCGTGGCTTAGTAAGTCTGTAAGGATCCTGAGAGACTGATTGGATGCCTGAGTAAAATGAGCCCACCCCCATGTCTCTATGACACTGTGGTGCAAAGATATCCATCCGGGCATTTTATAATGGCAGTCTATGGTATAGGTTGCTAGGGTGCCCAAAATGGTTGCTATGGTAACCTTACACCCCATTGTGGGGGACGTCCTGACAGAGTCGAGCACCCTCTTCAAATTTAGTAACCCACATGTTTCTATGAAATCCTCGCTCGTACCTATGACCCGTCAAAGTTTTTGCAATGGTAAGTCTATGGGATTTTGCCCCATTGACTTTTCATTGGGGCACTTTTGGGCACCTCTTACACCCCAGGGGTACAACTTACACCCCATTGTGATCCATGTTCTTACAGAGCCTACCACCCTCTTCAAATGTTGTAACCCACATGTTTCTACAAAATCCTCGAGCGGAGCTATGACTCGTCAAAGTTGGGCGCAATGTTAAGTCAATGGTATTTTTTGGGTGGTTTTTCGCCCCCCTTTCGGAAATCCTGCACCCGATCGCTTATAAAAGTCATAGCACACCTCTCCTCAATAAGCCGGTCGATTTGAGCCCTAATTTATGGGTCTACGACAAAGCGTGCGGGACGAGTTACGCGCCGAAAAAGTGTCCAGAAAAAGAAGAAGAACTAGATAGGTACATTTCCTGAAGAAAATGTGAGTGGTGCTTGCCGTGGCATGTTTCAAGGGACAATTTATGATTATACTCCAAGCCAAAAGTCAAACGATCCAACCCCCGTGTCTCTACGATGTTCTGATGCGGAGATATAAGGCTTTGTTTACTCTGTTGCTAGGGTACTGTATATGGTTGCTAGGGAAAAAATTGGCATCCACTAGTGATTACACTTCCAGTCACGAGTCAAACGGTCCAACCCCCATGTCTCTACGATGTTCTGATGCAGAGATATAAGGCTTTGTTTACTCTGTTGCTAGGGTACTGTATTTGGTTGCTAGGGAAAAAAATGGCATCCACTAGTGATTACCCTTTGAGTCACGAGTCAAACGGTCCAAACCCCGTGTCTCTACGATGTTCTGATGCGGAGATATAAGGCTTTGTTTACTCTGTTGCTAGGGTACTGTATTTGGTTGCTAGGGGAAACAATGGCATCCACTAGTGATTACCCTCCGAGTCACGAGTCAAACGGTCCAAACCCCGTGTCTCTACGAT
The DNA here is from genome assembly GCF_030506205.2 of Paramisgurnus dabryanus. Classification (NCBI taxonomy): domain Eukaryota; kingdom Metazoa; phylum Chordata; class Actinopteri; order Cypriniformes; family Cobitidae; genus Paramisgurnus; species Paramisgurnus dabryanus. The sequence goes on from NC_133337.1 coordinate 4,648,169, forward strand.
GTTCTGATGCGGAGATATAAGGCTTTGTTTACTCTGTTGCTAGGGTACTGTATTTGGTTGCTAGGGAAAAAAATGGCATCCACTAGTGATTACCCTCCGAGTCACGAGTCAAACGGTCCAAACCCCGTGTCTCTACGATGTTCTGATGCGGAGATATAAGGCTTTGTTTACTCTGTTGCTAGGGTACTGTATTTGGTTGCTAGGGAAAAAAATGGCATCCACTAGTGATTACCCTCCGAGTCACGAGTCAAACGGTCCAACCCCCGTGTCTCTACGATGTTCTGATGCGGAGATATAAGGCTTTGTTTACTCTGTTGCTAGGGTACTGTATTTGGTTGCTAGGGAAAAAAATTGCATCCACTAGTGATTACCCTCCGAGTCATGAGTGAAACGGTCCAACCCCCGTGTCTCTACGATGTTCTGATGTGGAGATATAAGGCTTTGTTTACTCTGTTGCTAAGGTACTGTATTTGGTTGCTAGGGGCGTGGCTTGGGAGTGGCCAATGATGTGCCCAGTGATTACACTCCGAGTCACAAGTAAAACGGTCCAACCCCCGTGTCTCTACGATGTTCTGATGCGGAGATATAAGGCTTTGTTTACTCTGTTGCTAGGGTACTGTATTTGGTTGCTAGGGGCGTGGCTTGGGAGTGGCCAATTATGTGCCCAGTGATTACACTCCGAGTCACAAGTAAAACGGTCCAAACCCCGTGTCTCTACGATGTTCTGATGCGGAGATATAAGGCTTTGTTTATTCGGTTGCTAGGGTGCTCAAATTTGGTTGCTAGGGGCGTGGCTTGGGAGTGGCCAATGATGTGCCCAATTGTTACACCCCTAGTCACAAGTAAAACGGTCCAACCCCCGTGTCTCTACGATGTTCTGATGCCGAGATATAACTGTTTGTATTTTATGTTGCTAGGGTGCTCAAAAGTGGTTGCTAGGGGCGTGGCTTAGTAAGTCTGTAAGGATCCTGAGAGACTGATTGGATGCCTGAGTAAAATGAGCCCACCCCCATGTCTCTATGACACTGTGGTGCAAAGATATCCATCCGGGCATTTTATAATGGCAGTCTATGGTATAGGTTGCTAGGGTGCCCAAAATGGTTGCTATGGTAACCTTACACCCCATTGTGGGGGACGTCCTGACAGAGTCTAGCACCCTCTTCAAATTTAGTAACCCACATGTTTCTATGAAATCCTGGCTCGGACCTATGACCCGTCAAAATTTTTGCAATGTAAGTCTATGGGATTTTGCCCCATTGACTTTTCATTGGGGCACTTTTGGGCACCTCTTACACCCCAGGGGTACAACTTACACCCCATTGTGATCCATGTTCTTACAGAGCCTACCACCCTCTTCAAATGTTGTAACCCACATGTTTCTACAAAATCCTCGAGCGGAGCTATGACTCGTCAAAGTTGGGCGCAATGTTAAGTCAATGGGATTTTTTGGGTGGTTTTTCGCCCCCCTTTCGGAAATCCTGCACCCGATCGCTTATAAAAGTCATAGCACACCTCTCCTCAATAAGCCGGTCGATTTGAGCCCTAATTTATGGGTCTACGACAAAGCGTGCGGGACGAGTTACGCGCCGAAAAAGTGTCCAGAAAAAGAAGAATAATAATAATATCTTTGAGCAATAATAATAGTGATGCTTTGCATAAATGCAAGCACCACTAATAACTAGATAGGTACATTTCCTGAAGAAAATGTGAGTGGTGCTTGCCGTGGCAAAATTCTGGGGACCATACATGATTATACTCCAAGCCAAAAGTAAAACGATCCAACTCCCGTGTCTCTACGATGTTCTGATGCGGAGATATAAGCCTTTGTTTACGCTGTTGCTTGGGTACTGTATTTGGTTGCTAGGGAAAAAATTGGCATCCACTGGTGATTACACTCCAAGTCACAAGTCAAACGGTCCAACCCCCATGTCTCTACGATGTTCTGATGCGGAGATATAAGGCTTTGTTTACTCTGTTGCTAGGGTACTGTATTTGGTTGCTAGGGAAAAAATTGGCATCCCATAGTGATTACACTCTGAGTCACGAGTCAAACGGTCCAACCCCCGTGTCTCTACGATTATCTGATGCGGAGATATAAGGCTTTGTTTACTCTGTTGCTAGGGTACTGTATTTGGTTGCTAGGGGAAAAAGTGGCATCCACTAGTGATTACCCTCCGAGTCACAAGTCAAACGGTCCAACCCCCATGTCTCTACGATGTTCTGATGCGGAGATATAAGGCTTTGTTTACTCTGTTGCTAGGGTACTGTATTTGGTTGCTAGAGAGAAAATTGGCATCCCATAGTGATTACACTCTGAGTCACGAGTCAAACGGTCCAACCCCCGTGTCTCTACGATGTTCTGATGCGGAGATATAAGGCTTTGTTTACTCTGTTGCTAGGGTACTGTATTTGGTTGCTAGGGAAAAAAATGGCATCCCATAATGATTACACTCTGAGTCACGAGTCAAACGGTCCAACTCCCGTGTCTGTACGATGTTCTGATGTGGAGATATAAGGCTGTGTTTATCCGGTTGCTAGGGTACTGTATTTGGTTGCTAGGGAAAAATTTGGCATCCCATAATGATTACACTCTGAGTCACAAGTCGTACGGTCCAACCCCCGTGTCTCTACGATGTTCTGATGCAGAGATATAAGGCTTTGTTTATTCGTTTGCTAGGGTACTGTATTTGGTTGCTAGGGAAAATTTTGACATCCTATAATGATTACACTCTGAGTCACGAGTCAAACGGTCCAACTCCCGTGTCTGTACGATGTTCTGATGTGGAGATATAAGGCTGTGTTTATCCGGTTGCTAGGGTACTGTATTTGGTTGCTAGGGAAAAATTTGGCATCCCATAATGATTACACTCTGAGTCACGAGTCATACGGTCCAACCCCCGTGTCTCTACGATGTTCTGATGTGGAGATATAAGGCTTTGTTTACTCTGTTGCTAGGGTACTGTATTTGGTTGCTAGGGAAAAATTTGACATCCCATAGTGATTACCCGCCGAGTCACGAGTCAAACGGTCCAACCCCCGTGTCTCTATGATGTTCTGATGCGGAGATATAAGGCTTTGTTTACTCTGTTGCTAGGGTACTGTATTTGGTTGCTAGGGAAAAAATTGGCATCCCATAATGATTACACGCCGAGTCACTAGTAAAACGGTCCAACCCCCGTGTCTCTATGATGTTCTGATGCAGAGATATAACTGTTTAAATTTTATGTTGCTAGGGTGCTCAAAAGTGGTTGCTAGGGGCGTGGCTTAAAAGCTTTGGGAATATCCTGATAGACTGATTGGATGTCTGAGTAAAATGAGCCCACCCCCTTGTCTTTACGACATTGTAAAGCAAAGATATCCCATCTGGAACTTTTTTATTCCCTTATATGGGCATGTTTCAAGCCCCATTATAAGTCAATGGGAAAATTCGGGTGCCTCTTACACCCCAGGGGTACAACTTACACCCCATTGAGATCCATGTTCTTACAGAGTCTACCACCTTCTTCAAATATTGTAACCCACATGTTTTTACAAAATCCTCACTCGTACCTATGACCCGTCAAAGTTTTTGCAATGTTAAGTCTATGGGATTTTCCCCCATTGACTTTTCATTGGGGCACTTTTGGGCGCCTCTTACACCCCAGGGGTACAACTTACACCCCAATGTGATGTATGTTCTTACAGAGTCTACCACCCTCTTCAAATGTTGTAACCCACATGTTTCTACAAAATCCTCGAGCGGAGCTATGACTCGTCAAAGTTGGGCGCAATGTTAAGTCAATGGGATTTTTCGGGTGGTTTTTCTCCCCCCTTTCGGAAATCCTGCACCCGATCGCTTATAAAAGTCATAGCACACCTCTCCTCAATAAGCCGGTCGATTTGAGCCCTCTTTCATGGGTCTACGACAAACCGTGCGGGACGAGTTAGGTGCCGAAAAAACGTGCAGATGTAAGAATAAAATATAATAATATCCCTGAGGAATAGTAATAGTGATGCCTTGCATAAATGCAAGCACCACTAACTAGATAGGTACATTTCCTGAAGAAAATGTGAGTGGTGCTTGCCGTGGCAAATTTCAGGGGACAATTTATGATTATACTCCAAGCCAAAAGTAAAATGGTCCAACCCCCGTGTCTCTACGATGTTCTGAAGCAGAGATATAAGGCTTTGTTTACTCTGTTGCTAGGGTACTGTATTTGGTTGCTAGGGGAAAAAATGGCATCCACTAGTGATTACCCTCCGGGTCACGAGTCAAACGGTCCAACCCCCATGTCTCTACGATGTTCTGATGTGGAGATATAAGGCTTTGTTTACTCTGTTGCTAGGGTACTGTATTTGGTTGCTAGGGGCGTGGCTTGGGAGTGGCCAATGATGTGCCCAGTGATTACACTCCGAGTCACAAGTAAAACGGTCCAACCCCTGTGTCTCTACAATGTTCTGATGCGGAGATATAAGGCTTTGTTTACTCTGTTGCTAGGGTACTGTATTTGGTTGCTAGGGGCGTGGCTTGGGAGTGGCCAATTATGTGCCCAGTGGTTACACTCCGAGTCACAAGTAAAACGGTCCAACCCTTGTGTCTCTACGATGTTCTGATGCGGAGATATAAGGCTTTGTTTACTCTGTTGCTAGGGTACTGTATTTGGTTGCTAGGGGCGTGGCTTGGGAGTGGCCAATGATGTGCCCAGTGATTACACTCCGAGTCACAAGTAAAACGGTCCAAACCCCGTGTCTCTACGATGTTCTGATGCGGAGATATAAGGCTTTGTTTATTCGGTTGCTAGGGTGCTCAAATTTGGTTGCTAGGGGCGTGGCTTGGGAGTGGCCAATGATGTGCCCAATTGTTACACCCCTAGTCACAAGTAAAACGGTCCAACCCCCGTGTCTCTAAGATGTTCTGATGCCGAGATATAACTGTTTGTATTTTATTTTGCTAGGGTGCTCAAAAGTGGTTGCTAGGGGCGTGGCTTAGTAAGTCTGTAAGGATCCTGAGAGACTGATTGGATGCCTGAGTAAAATGAGCCCACCCCCATGTCTCTATGACACTGTGGTGCGAAGATATCCATCTAGGCATTTTATAATGGCAGTCAATGGTATAGGTTGCTAGGGTGCCCAAAATGGTTGCTATGGTAACCTTACACCCCATTGTGGGGGACGTCCTGACAGAGTCTAGCACCCTTTTCAAATTTAGTAACCCACATGTTTCTATGAAATCCTGGCTCGGACCTATGACCCGTCAAAATTTTTGCAATGGTAAGTCTATGGGATTTTGCCCCATTGACTTTTCATTGGGGGACTTTTGGGCACCTCTTACACCCCAGGGGTACAACTTACACCCCATTGTGATCTATGTTTTTACAGAGCCTACCACCCTCTTCAAATGTTGTAACCCACATGTTTCTACAAAATCCACGAGCGGAGCTATGACCCATCAAAGTTGGGCCCAATGTTAAGTCAATGGGATTTTGGGGGTGGTTTTACGCCCCCCTTTCGGAAATCCTGCACCCGATCCCTTATAAAAGTCATAGCACACCTCTCCTCAATAATCCGGTCGATTTGAGCCCTCTTTCATGGGTCTACAACAAAGCGTGCGGGACGAGTTAATTGCCGAAAAAAGTGTCCGGATGTAAGAATAAAATATAATAATAATAATAATATCCCTGAGCAATAGTAATAGTGATGCTTTGCATAAATGCAAGCACCACTAATAATAATAAGTATGCAAGATAGTAATAGTGATGCTTTGTATAAATGCAAGCACCACTAATAATAATAATAAGTATGCAAGATAGTAATAATGATGCTTTGCATAAATGCAAGCACCACTAATAATAATAACTAGATAGGTACATTTCCTGAAGAAAATGTGAGTGGTGCTTGCCGTGGCAAAATTCTGGAGATCATATATGATTATACTCCAAGCCAAAAGTAAAACGATCCAACTCCCGTGTCTCTACGATGTTCTGATGCGGAGATATAAGGCTTTGTTTACTCTGTTGCTAGGGTACTGTATTTGGTTGCTAGGGGAAAAAAATGGCATCCACTAGTGATTACCCTCCGAGTCACGAGTCAAACGGTCCAAACCCCGTGTCTCTACGATGTTCTGATGCGGAGATATAAGGCTTTGTTTACTCTGTTGCTAGGGTACTGTATTTGGTTGCTAGGGAAAAAAATGGCATCCACTAGTGATTACCCTCCGAGTCACGAGTCAAACGGTCCAAACCCCGTGTCTCTACGATGTTCTGATGCGGAGATATAAGGCTTTGTTTACTCTGTTGCTAGGGTACTGTATTTGGTTGCTAGGGAAAAAATGGCATCCACTAGTGATTACCCTCCGAGTCACGAGTCAAACGGTCCAAACCCCATGTCTCTACGATGTTCTGATGCGGAGATATAAGGCTTTGTTTACTCTGTTGCTAGGGTACTGTATTTGGTTGCTAGGGAAAAAAATGGCATCCACTAGTGATTACCCTCCGAGTCATGAGTCAAACGGTCCAACCCCCATGTCTCTACGATGTTCTTATGTGGAGATATAAGGCTTTGTTTACTCTGTTGCTAGGGTACTGTATTTGGTTGCTAGGGGCGTGCCTTGGGAGTGGCCAATGATGTGCCCAGTGATTACACTCCGAGTCACAAGTAAAACGGTCCAACCCCTGTGTCTCTACAATGTTCTGATGCGGAGATATAAGGCTTTGTTTACTCTGTTGCTAGGGTACTGTATTTGGTTGCTAGGGGCGTGGCTTGGGAGTGGCCAATTATGTGCCCAGTGGTTACACTCCGAGTCACAAGTAAAACGGTCCAACCCCCGTGTCTCTACGATGTTCTGATGCGGAGATATAAGGCTTTGTTTACTCTGTTGCTAGGGTACTGTATTTGGTTGCTAGGGGCGTGGCTTGGGAGTGGCCAATGATGTGCCCAGTGATTACACTCCGAGTCACAAGTAAAACGGTCCAAACCCCGTGTCTCTACGATGTTCTGATGCGGAGATATAAGGCTTTGTTTATTCGGTTGCTAGGGTGCTCAAATTTGGTTGCTAGGGGCGTGGCTTGGGAGTGGCCAATGATGTGCCCAATTGTTACACCCTTAGTCACAAGTAAAACGGTCCAACCCCCGTGTCTCTACGATGTTCTGATGCGGAGATATAACTGTTTGTATTTTATGTTGCTAGGGTGCTCAAAAGTGGTTGCTAGGGGCGTGGCTTAGTAAGTCTGTAAGGATCCTGAGAGACTGATTGGATGCCTGAGTAAAATGAGCCCACCCCCATGTCTCTATGACACTGTGGTGCAAAGATATCCATCCGGGCATTTTATAATGGCAGTCTATGGTATAGGTTGCTAGGGTGCCCAAAATGGTTGCTATGGTAACCTTACACCCCATTGTGGGGGACGTCCTGACAGAGTCTAGCACCCTCTTCAAATTTAGTAACCCACATGTTTCTATGAAATCCTGGCTCGGACCTATGACCCGTCAAAATTTTTGCAATGGTAAGTCTATGGGATTTTGCCCCATTGACTTTTCATTGGGGCACTTTTGGGCACCTCTTACACCCCAGGGGTACAACTTACACCCCATTGTGATCCATGTTCTTACAGAGCCTACCACCCTCTTCAAATGTTGTAACCCACAAGTTTCTACAAAATCCTCGAGCGGAGCTATGACTCGTCAAAGTTGGGCGCAATGTTAAGTCAATGGGATTTTTTGGGTGGTTTTTCGCCCCCCTTTCGGAAATCCTGCACCCGATCACTTATAAAAGTCAAAGCACACCTCTCCTCAATAAGCCGGTCGATTTGAGCCCTAATTTATGGGTCTACGACAAAGCGTGCGGGACGAGTTACGCGCCGAAAAAGTGTCCAGAAAAAGAATAATAATAATAATAACTAGATAGGTACATTTCCTGAAGAAAATGTGAGTGGTGCTTGCCGTGGCAAAATTCTCGGGACAATATATGATTATACTCCAACCCAAAAGTAAAACGGTCCAACCCCCGTGTCTCTATGATGTTCTGATGCGGAGATATAAGGCTTTGTTTACACTGTTGCTAGGGTACTGTATTTGGTTGCTAGGGAAAAAATTGGCATCCACTAGTAATTACATGCCGAGTCACAGGTAAAATGGTCCAACCCCTGTGTCTCTACGATTTTCTGCTGCGGAGATATAAGGCTTTGTTTACACTGTTGCTAGGGTACTGTATTTGGTTGCTATGGAGAAAATTGGCATCCACTGCTGATTACACTCCAAGTCACGAGTCAAACCGTCCAACCCCCGTGTCTCTAAGATGTTCTGATGCGGAGATATAAGGCTTTGTTTACTCTGTTGCTAGGGTACTGTATTTGGTTGCTAGGGAAAAAATTGGCATCCCATAATGATTACACCCCGAGTCACGAGTCAAACGGTCCAACCCCCGTGTCTGTACGATGTTCTGATGCGGAGATATAAGGCTTTGTTTATTCTGTTGCTAGGGTACTGTATTTGGTTGCTAGGGAAAAAATTGGGATCCCATAATGATTACACTCTGAGTCACGAGTCAAACGGTCCAACCCCCGTGTCTCTACGATGTTCTGATGCGGAGATATAAGGTTTTGTTTACTCTGTTGCTAGGGTACTGTATTTGGTTGCTAGGGAAAAATTGGCATCCCATAATGATTACACTCCGAGTCACGAGTCAAATGGTCCAACCCCCGTGTCTGTACGATGTTCTGATGCGGAGATATAAGGCTTTGTTTACTCTGTTGCTAGGGTACTGTATTTGGTTGCTAGGGAAAAAATGGCATCCCATAATGATTACACTCTGAGCCACGAGTCAAACGGTCCAACCCCCGTGTCTCTACGATGTTCTGATGCGGAGATATAAGGCTTTGTTTACTCTGTTGCTAGGGTACTGTATTTGGTTGCTAGGGAAAAAAATGGCATCCCATAATGATTACACTCCGAGTCACGAGTCAAACGGACCAACCCCCGTGTCTCTACGATGTTCTGATGCGGAGATATAAGGCTTTGTTTACTCTGTTGCTAGGGTACTGTATTTGGTTGCTAGGGAAAAAATTGGCATCCCATAATGATTACACTCTGAGTCACGAGTCAAACGGTCCAACCCCCGTGTCCCTACGATGTTCTGATGCGGAGATATAAGGCTTTGTTTACTCTGTTGCTAGGGTACTCTATTTGGTTGCTAGGGAAAAAATTGGCATCCCATAATGATTACACTCCGAGTCACGAGTCAAACGGTCCAACCCCCGTGTCTCTACGATGTTCTGATGCGAAGATATAAGGCTTTGTTTACTCTGTTGCTAGGGTACTCTATTTGGTTGCTAGGGGAAAAAAATGGCATCCCATAATGATTACACTCTGAGTCACGAGTCAAACGGTCCAACCCCCGTGTCTCTACGATGTTCTGATGCGGAGATATAAGGCTTTGTTTACTCTGTTGCTAGGGTACTGTATTTGGTTGCTAGGGAAAAAATTGGCATCCCATAATGATTACACTCTGAGTCACTAGTCAAACGGTCCAACCCCCGTGTCTCTACGATGTTCTGATGCAGAGATATAAGGCTTTGTTTACTCTGTTGCTAGGGTACTGTATTTGGTTGCTAGGGAAAAAATTGGCATCCCATAATGATTACACTCTGAGTCACTAGTCAAACGGTCCAACCCCCGTGTCTCTACGATGTTCTGGTGCGGAGATATAAGGCTTTGTTTACTCTGTTGCTAGGGTACTTTATTTGGTTGCTAGGGAAAAAATTGGCATCCCATAATGATTACACTCCGAGTCACGAGTCAAACGGTCCAACCCCCGTGTCTCTACGATGTTCTGATGCGGAGATATAAGGCTTTGTTTACTCTGTTGCTAGGGTACTCTATTTGGTTGCTAGGGGAAAAAATGGCATCCCATAATGATTACACTCTGAGTCACGAGTCAAACGGTCCAACCCCCGTGTCTCTACGATGTTCTGATGCGGAGATATAAGGCTTTGTTTACTCTGTTGCTAGGGTACTGTATTTGGTTGCTAGGGAAAAAATTGGCATCCCATAATGATTACACTCTGAGTCACTAGTCAAACGGTCCAACCCCCGTGTCTCTACGATGTTCTGATGCAGAGATATAAGGCTTTGTTTACTCTGTTGCTAGGGTACTGTATTTGGTTGCTAGGGAAAAAATTGGCATCCCATAATGATTACACTCTGAGTCACTAGTCAAACGGTCCAACCCCCGTGTCTCTACGATGTTCTGGTGCGGAGATATAAGGCTTTGTTTACTCTGTTGCTAGGGTACTGTATTTGGTTGCTAGGGAAAAAATTGGCATCCCATAATGGTTACACTCTGAGTCACGAGTCAAACGGTCCAACCCCCGTGTCTCTACGATGTTCTGATGCGGAGATATAAGGCTTTGTTTACTCTGTTGCTAGGGTACTGTATTTGGTTGCTAGGGAAAAAATGGGCATCCCATAATGATTACACTCTGAGTCACTAGTCAAACGGTCCAACCCCCGTGTCTCTACGATGTTCTGGTGCGGAGATATAAGGCTTTGTTTACTCTGTTGCTAGGGTACTGTATTTGGTTGCTAGGGAAAAAATTGGCATCCCATAATGATTACACTCTGAGTCACGAGTCAAACGGTCCAACCCCCGTGTCTCTACGATGTTCTGATGCAGAGATATAAGGCTTTGTTTACTCTGTTGCTAGGGTACTGTATTTGGTTGCTAGGGAAAAAATTGGCATCCCATAATGATTACACTCTGAGTCACTAGTCAAACGGTCCAACCCCCGTGTCTCTACGATGTTCTGATGCAGAGATATAAGGCTTTGTTTACTCTGTTGCTAGGGTACTGTATTTGGTTGCTAGGGAAAAAATTGGCATCCCATAATGATTACACTCTGAGTCACTAGTCAAACGGTCCAACCCCCGTGTCTCTATGATGTTCTGATGCAGAGATATAACTGTTTGAATTTTATGTTGCTAGGGTGCTCAAAAGTGGTTGCTAGGGGCGTGGCTTAAAAGCTTTGGGAATATCCTGATAGACTGATTGGATGTCTGAGTAAAATGAGCCCACCCCCTTGTCTTTACGACATTGTAAAGCAAAGATATCCCATCTGGAATTTTTATATTCCCTTATATGGGCATGTTTCCTGCCCCATTATAAGTCAATGGGAAAATTCGGGTGCCTCTTACACCCCAGGGGTACAACTTACACCCCATTGTGATCCATGTTCTTACAGAGTCTACCACCCTCTTCAAATAATGTAACCCACATGTTTCTACAAAATCCTCGCTCGTACCTATGACCCGTCAAAGTTTTTGCAATGTTAAGTCTATGGGATTTTCCCCCATTGACTTTTCATTGGGGCACTTTTGGGCGCCTCTTACACCCCAGGGGTACAAGTTACACCCCAATGTGATGTATGTTCTTACAGAGTCTACCACCCTCTTCAAAAGTTGTAACCCACATGTTTCTACAAAATCCTCGAGCGGAGCTATGACTCGTCAAAGTTGGGCGCAATGTTAAGTCAATGGGATTTTTCGGGTGGTTTTTCACCCCTCTTTCGGAAATCCTGCACCCGATCGCTTATAAAAGTCATAGCACACCTCTCCTCAATAAGCCGGTCGATTTGAGCCCTCTTTCATGGGTCTACGACAAACCGTGCGGGACGAGTTAGGTGCCGAAAAAACGTGCAGATGTAAGAATAAAATATAACTAGATATTAAAGTTTGAAGACAAACTTTATGTTGGCTTGAAAAAGCGTAGCCTGAACGTTTAAAACGGATTGACAGAAGTTTAGTTTAGTAGGCTATCTGGCAGTTAGTATGTTTAAGTATGAAGCTAACATGATTAGCATGAAGCTAGCATGAAGCTAACATGATTAGCATGAAGCTAGCATGATGCTAGCATGAAGCTAGCCTGATTAGCATGAAGCTAGCATGAAGCTAACATGATTAGCATGAAGCTAGCATGATGCTAGCATGATTAGCATGAAGCTAGCATGATGCTAGCATGATTAGCATGAAGTTAGCATGATGCTAGCATGAAGCTAGCATGATGCTAGCATGATTAGCATGAAGCTACCATGATGTTAGCATGAAGCTAGCATGATTAGCATGAAGCTAGCATGAAGCTAGCATGATGCTAGCATGATTAGCATGAAGCTAGCATGAAGCTAGCACGAGGCTTGCATGATTAACATGAAGTTAGCATGAGAATAGCATGATTAGCATGAAGCTAGCATGATTTAACGTGAAGCTAGCATGATTAGCATGATGCTAGCATGATTAGCATTAAGCTAGCACTATTTAGCGTGCAGCTAACAAGATTTAACATGAAGTTAGCATGATTTAGCATGAAGTTAGCAAGATTTATTATGAAATTAGCATAAAGCTAGCATGAAACTAGCATGAAGCTAGTATGACTTAGCATGGAGCTAGCATGAAGCTAACATGACCCAAAGACCCAACCCCCATGTCTCTATGATGTTCAGACCAAGAGATATAAGGCTTTGTTTATTATGTTGCTAGGGTGTTCATATTTTGTTGCTAGGGGCGTGGCTTAATGCCTCAATAAGAATCCTATTAAGACTGATTGGATGCCTGAGTAAAATGAGCCCACCCCCATGTCTCTATGACACTCTGGTGTAAAGATATCCATCTGGGCTTTTATAATGGTAGTCTATGGGAGATGTTGCTAGGGTACCCAAAATTGTTGCTAGGGGCGTGGCTAAATAGCTTTGGGGCGATCCTAAGAGACTGATAGGATGACTGAGTAAAATGAGCCCACCCCCATGTCTCTACAACACTCTAAAGTAAAGATATTCCATCTGGGACGCTTTCATTCCCTTATATGGGCATGTTTCCTGCCCCATTATAAGTCAATGGGAAATTTTGGGGACCTCTTACACCCCAGGGGTATAGCTTACACCCCATTGTGATGTATGTTCTTACAGAGCCTGTCAGCCTCCTTAAATGTGGTAAGCCACAAGTTTCTACAAGTTTCTTACTCACAGCTATGACCCGTCAAAGTTTGTCTCAATGTTAAGTCAATGGAAATTTTGGGGTGTTCGAGCCCCCCGTTTAGGAATTCGGAAGGTCCCATCAGTTAGAAAAGATATAGCACACTAAGTCAGAGCAGTCTGAAGGTCTGTGGAAAATTTGGTGCATGTAGCTTGAAAGCCCTAGGACGATTTAGTGTCGGAAATTTAGTCTCAGAAGAAAGCGGAATAATAATAATAAAAATAAGTTTAATAGCAATAACAATATATTGGCTTTTTCAAAGCCAACATAATAATATCCCTGAGGAATAGTAATAGTGATGCTTTGCATAAATGCAAGCACCACTAATAAGTATGCAAGATAGTAATAGTGATGCTTTGCATAAATGCAAGCACCACTAATAATAATAATAATAAGTATGCAAGATAGTAATAGTGATGCTTTGCATAAATGCAAGCACCACTAATAATAACTAGATAGGTACATTTCCTGAAGAAAATGTGAAGTGGTGCTTGTGGTGGCAAATTTCGGGGGACAATATATGATTATACTCCAAGCCAAAAGTAAAACAATTCAACCCACATGTCTCTACGATATTCTGATGCGAAGATATAAGGCTTTGTTTATTCGGTTGCTAGGGTACTGTATTTGGTTGCTAGGGAGAAAATTGGCATCCACTAGTGATTACACTCCGAGTCACGAGTCAAACGGTCAAACCCCCGTGTCTCTACAATGTTCTGATGCGGAGATATAAGGCTTTGTTTACTCTGTTGCTAGGGTACTGTATTTGGTTGCTAGGGAAAAAATTGGCATCCACTAGTGATTACACTCCGAGATACGAGTCAAACGGTCCAAACCCCGTGTCTCTACGATGTTCTGATGCGGAGATATAAGGGTTTGTTTACTCTGTTGCTAGGGTACTGTATTTGGTTGCTAGGGAAAAAATGGCATCCACTAGTGATTACCCTCCGAGTCACGAGTCAAACGGTCCAACCCCCGTGTCTCTACGATGTTCTGATGCGGAGATAAAAGGCTTTGTTTACTCTGTTGCTAGGGTACTGTATTTGGTTGCTAGGGAAAAAAATGGCATCCACTAGTGATTACCCTCCGAGTCACGAGTCAAACGGTCCAAACCTCGTGTCTCTACGATGTTCTGATGCGGAGATATAAGGCTTTGTTTACTCTGTTGCTAGGGTACTGTATTTGGTTGCTAGGGAAAAAAATTGCATCCACTAGTGATTCCCCTCCGAGTCACGAGTCAAACGGTCCAACCCCCGTGTTTCTACGATGTTCTGATGCGGAGATATAAGGCTTTGTTTACTCTGTTGCTAGGGTACTGTATTTGGTTGCTAGGGAAAAAAATTGCATCCACTAGTGATTACCCTCCGAGTCATGAGTCAAACGGTCCAACCCCCGTGTCTCTACGATGTTCTGATGCGGAGATATAAGGCTTTGTTTACTCTGTTGCTAGGGTACTGTATTTGGTTGCTAGGGAAAAAAATGGCATCCACTAGTGATTACCCTCCGAGTCACGAGTCAAACGGTCCAAACCCCATGTCTCTACGATGTTCTGATGCGGAGATATAAGGCTTTGTTTACTCTGTTGCTAGGGTACTGTATTTGGTTGCTAGGGAAAAAATGGCATCCACTAGTGATTACCCTCAGAGTCACGAGTCAAACGGTCCAACCCCCGTGTCTCTACGATGTTCTGATGCGGAGATATAAGGCTTTGTTTACTCTGTTGCTAGGGTACTGTATTTGGTTGCTAGGGAAAAAAATGGGATCCACTAGTGATTACCCTCCGAGTCACGAGTCAAACGGTCCAAACCCCGTGTCTCTACGATATTCTGATGCGGAGATATAAGGCTTTGTTTACTTTGTTGCTAGGGTACTGTATTTGGTTGCTAGAGGAAAAAATGGCATCCACTAGTGATTACCCTCCGAGTCATGAGTCAAACGGTCCAACCCCCATGTCTCTACGATGTTCTGATGCGGAGATATAAGGCTTTGTTTACTCTGTTGCTAGGGTACTGTATTTGGTTGCTAGGGGCGTGGCTTGGGAGTGGCCAATGATGAGCCCAGTGATTACACTCCGAGTCACAAGTAAAACGGTCCAACCCCCGTGTCTCTACGATGTTCTGATGCGGAGATATAAGGCTTTGTTTACTCTGTTGCTAGGGTACTGTATTTGGTTGCTAGGGGCGTGGCTTGGGTGTGGCCAATGATGTGCCCAGTGATTACACTCCGAGTCACAAGTAAAACGGTCCAACCCCCGTGTCTCTACGATGTTCTGATGCCGAGATAAAACTGTTTGTATTTTATGTTGCTAGGGTGCTCAAAAGTGGTTGCTAGGGGCGTGGCTTAGTAAGTCTGTAAGGATCCTGAGAGACTGATTGGATGCCTGAGTAAAATGAGCCCACCCCCATGTCTCTATGACACTGTGGTGCGAAGATATCCATCTAGGCATTTTATAATGGCAGTCAATGGTATAGGTTGCTAGGGTGCCCAAAATGGTTGCTATGGTAACCTTACACCCCATTGTGGGGTACGTCCTGACAGAGTCTAGCACCCTTTTCAAATTTAGTAACCCACATGTTTCTATGAAATCCTGGCTCGGACCTATGACCCGTCAAAATTTTTGCAATGGTAAGTCTATGGGATTTTGCCCCATTGACTTTTCATTGGGACACTTTTGGGCACCTCTTACACCCCAGGGGTACAACTTACACCCCATTGTGATCCATGTTTTTACAGAGCCTACCACCCTCTTCAAATGTTGTAACCCACAATTTTCTACAAAATCCACGAGCGGAGCTATGACCCATCAAAGTTGGGCCCAATGTTAAGTCAATGGGATTTTTGGGGTGGTTTTACGCCCCCCTTTCGGAAATCCTGCACCCGATCCTTTATAAAAGTCATAGCACACCTCTCCTCAATAATCCGGTCGATTTGAGCCCTCTTTCATGGGTCTACAACAAAGCGTGCGGGACGAGTTAATCGCCGAAAAAAGTGTCCGGATGTAAGAATAAAATATAATAATAATAATATCCCTGAGCAAAAGTAATAGTGATGCTTTGCATAAATGCAAGCACCACTAATAATAATAATAAGTATGCAAGATAGTAATAGTGATGCTTTGCATAAATGCAAGCACCACTAATAATAACTAGATAGGTACATTTCCTGAAGAAAATGTGAAGTGGTGCTTGCCGTGGCAAATTTCGGGGGACAATATATGATTATACTCCAAGCCAAAAGTAAAACAATTCAACCCACATGTCTCTACGATATTCTGATGCGAAGATATAAGGCTTTGTTTATTCGGTTGCTAGGGTACTGTATTTGGTTGCTAGGGAGAAAATTGGCATCCACTAGTGATTACACTCCGAGTCACGAGTCAAACGGTCAAACCCCCGTGTCTCTACGATGTTCTGATGCGGAGATATAGGGCTTTGTTTACTCTGTTGCTAGGGTACTGTATTTGGTTGCTAGGGAAAAAATTGGCATCCACTAGTGATTACACTCCGAGATACGAGTCAAACGGTCAAACCCCCGTGTCTCTACGATGTTCTGATGCGGAGATATAAGGCTTTGTTTACTCTGTTGCTAGGGTACTGTATTTGGTTGCTAGGGAAAAAAATGGGATCCACTAGTGATTACCCTCCGAGTCATGAGTCAAACGGTCCAACCCCCGTGTCTCTACGATGTTCTGATGCGGAGATATAAGGCTTTGTTTACTCTGTTGCTAGGGTACTGTATTTGGTTGCTAAGGAAAAAAATGGCATCCACTAGTGATTACCCTCCGAGTCACGAGTCAAACGATCCAACCCCCGTGTCTCTACGATGTTCTGATGCGGAGATATAAGGATTTGTTTACTCTGTTGCTAGGGTACTGTATTTGGTTGCTAGGGAAAAAAATGGCATCCACTAGTGATTACCCTCCGAGTCACGAGTCAAACGGTCCAAACCCCGTGTCTCTACGTTGTTCTGATGCGGAGATATAAGGCTTTGTTTACTCTGTTGCTAGGGTACTGTATTTGGTTGCTAGGGAAAAAAATGGCATCCACTAGTGATTACCCTCCGAGTCACGAGTCAAACGGTCCAACCCCCGTGTCTCTACGATGTTCTGATGCGGAGATATAAGGCTTTGTTTACTCTGTTGCTAGGGTACTGTATTTGGTTGCTAGGGAAAAAATTGCATCCACTAGTGATTACCCTCCGAGTCATGAGTCAAACGGTCCAACCCCCGTGTCTCTACGATGTTCTGATGCGGAGAAATAAGGCTTTGTTTACTCTGTTGCTAGGGTACTGTATTTGGTTGCTAGGGGAAAAAATGGCATCCACTAGTGATTACCCTCCGAGTCATGAGTCAAACGGTCCAACCCCCATGTCTCTACGATGTTCTGATGTGGAGATATAAGGCTTTGTTTACTCTGTTGCTAGGGTACTGTATTTGGTTGCTAGGGGCGTGGCTTGGGAGTGGCCAATGATGTGCGCAGTGATTACACTCCGAGTCACAAGTAAAACGGTCCAACCCCCGTGTCTCTACGATGTTCTGATGCGGAGATATAAGGCTTTGTTTACTCTGTTGCTAGGGTACTGTATTTGGTTGCTAGGGGCGTGGCTTGGGAGTGGCCAATTATGTGCCCAGTGATTACACCCCGAGTCACAAGTAAAACGGTCCAACCCCCGTGTCTCTACGATGTTCTGATGCGGAGATATAAGGCTTTGTTTACTCTGTTGCAAGGGTACTGTATTTGGTTGCTAGGGGCGTGGCTTGGGAGTGGCCAATGATGTGTCCAGTGATTACACTCCGAGTCACAAGTAAAACGGTCCAAACCCCGTGTCTCTACGATGTTCTGATGCGGAGATATAAGGCTTTGTTTATTCGGTTGCTAGGGTGCTCAAATTTGGTTGCTAGGGGCGTGGCTTGGGAGTGGCCAATGATGTGCCCAATTGTTACACCCCTAGTCACAAGTTAAACGGTCCAACCCCCGTGTCTCTACGATGTTCTGATGCCGAGATATAACTGTTTGTATTTTATGTTGCTAGGGTGCTCAAAAGTGGTTGCTAGGGGCGTGGCTTAGTAAGTCTGTAAGGATCCTGAGAGACTGATTGGATGCCTGAGTAAAATGAGCCCACCCCCATGTCTCTATGACACTGTGGTGCAAAGATATCCATCCGGGCATTTTATAATGGCAGTCTATGGTATAGGTTGCTAGGGTGCCCAAAATGGTTGCTATGGTAACCTTACACCCCATTGTGGGGGACGTCCTGACAGAGTCTAGCACCCTCTTCAAATGTAGTAACCCACATGTTTCTATGAAATCCTGGCTCGGACCTATGACCCGTCAAAATTTTTGCAATGGTAAGTCTATGGGATTTTGCCCCATTGACTTTTCATTGGGGCACTTTTGGGCACCTCTTACACCCCAGGGGTACAACTTACACCCCATTGTGATCCATGTTCTTACAGAGCCTACCACCCTCTTCAAATGTTATAACCCACATGTTTCTACAAAATCCTCGAGCGGAGCTATGACTCGTCAAAGTTGGGCGCAATGTTAAGTCAATGGGATTTTTTGGGTGGTTTTTCGCCCCCCTTTCGGAAATCCTGCACCCGATCGCTTATAAAAGTCATAGCAGACTTCTCCTCAATAAGCCGGTCGATTTGAGCCCTAATTTATGGGTCTACGACAAAGCGTGCGGGACGAGTTACGCGCCGAAAAAGTGTCCAGAAAAAGAAGAATAATAATAATAACTAGATAGGTACATTTCCTGAAGAAAATGTGAGTGGTGCTTGCCGTGGCAAAATTCTGGGGACCATATATGATTATACTCCAAGCCAAAAGTTAAACGATCCAACTCCCGTGTCTGTACGATGTTCTGATGTGGAGATATAAGGCTGTGTTTATCCGGTTGCTAGGGTACTGTATTTGGTTGCTAGGGAAAATTTTGACATCCCATAATGATTACACTCTGAGTCCTGAGGCATACGGTCCAACCTCCGTGTCTCAACGATGTTCTGATGCAGAGATATAAGGATTTGTTTATTCGGTTGCTAGGGTACTGTATTTGGTTGCTAGGGAAAATTTTGACATCCCATAGTGATTACCCTCCGAGTCACGAGTCAAACGGTCCAACCCCCGTGTCTCTACGATGTTCTGATGCGGAGATATAAGGCTTTGTTTACTCTGTTGCTAGGGTACTGTATTTGGTTGCTAGGGAAAAAATTGGCATCCCATAATGATTACACTCTGAGTCACGAGTCAAACGGTCCAACCCCCATGTCTCTACGATGTTCTGATGCGGAGATATAAGGCTTTGTTTACTCTGTTGCTAGGGTACTGTATTTGGTTGCTAGGGAAAAAATTGGCATCTCATAATGATTACACTCTGAGTCACGAGTCAAACGGTCCAACCCCCATGTCTCTACGATGTTCTGATGCGGAGATATAAGGCTTTGTTTACTCTGTTGCTAGGGTACTGTATTTGGTTGCTAGGGAAAAAATTGGCATCCCATAATGATTACACTCTGAGTCACGAGTCAAACGGTCCAACCCCCATGTCTCTACGATGTTCTGATGCGGAGATATAAGGCTTTGTTTACTCTGTTGCTAGGGTACTGTATTTGGTTGCTAGGGAAAAAATTGGCATCCCATAATGATTACACTCTGAGTCACGAGTCAAACGGTCCAACCCCCGTGTCTCTAGGATGTTCGGATGCTGAGATATAACTGTTTGAATTTTATGTTGCTAGGGTGCTGAAAAGTGGTTGCTAGGGGCGTGGCTTAGTAAGTCTTTAAGGATCCTGAGAAACTGATTGGATGCCTGAGTAAAATGAGCCCACCCCCATGTCTCTATGACACTCAGGTGCAAAGATATCCATCTGGGCATTTTATAATGGCAGTCTATGGGAGATGTTGCTAGGGTGGCCAAAATTGTTGCTAGGGGCGTGGCTTAATAGCTCTGAGATGATCCTGAGAGACTGATTGGATGCCGGAGTGAAATGAGCCCACCCACTTGTCTGTAGGACATTGTAAAGCGAAGATATCCCAGCTGGAACTTTTTTATTTCCTTATATGGGCATGTTTCCTGCCCCATTATAAGTCAATGGGAATTTTTGGGTGCCTCTTACACCCCAGGGGTACAACTTACACCCCATTGTGATCCATGTTCTTACAGAGCCTACCACCCTCTTCAAATGTTGTAACCCACATGTTTCTATAAAATCCTCGAGCGGAGCTATGACTCGTCAAAGTTGGGCGCAATGTTAAGTCAATGGGATTTTTTGGGTGGTTTTTCGCCCCCCTTTCGGAAATCCTGCACCCGATCGCTTATAAAAGTCATAGCACACCTCTCCTCAATAAGCCGGTCGATTTGAGCCCTAATTTATGGGTCTACGACAAAGCGTGCGGGACGAGTTACGCGCCGAAAAAGTGTCCAGAAAAAGAAGAATAATAATAATAACTAGATAGGTACATTTCCTGAAGAAAATGTGAAGTGGTGCTTGCCGTGGCAAAATTCGGGGGACAAAATATTCTAAGAGTGATTTTACACGCAGTCACAAGTAAAATGATCCAACCCCGTGTCTCTACAATGTTCTGATGCAGAGATATAAGGCTTTGTTTACTCTGTTGCTAGGGTACTGTATTTGGTTGCTAGGGAAAAAATTGGCATCCACTAGTGATTACCCTCCGAGTCACGAGTCAAACGGTCCAACCCCCGTGTCTCTACGATGTTCTGATGCGGAGATATAAGGCTTTGTTTACTCTGTTGCTAGGGTACTGTATTTGGTTGCTAGGGAAAAAATTGGCATCCCATAATGATTACACTCTGAGTCACTAGTCAAACGGTCCAACCCCCGTGTCTCTACGATGTTCTGATGCGGAGATATAAGGCTTTTTTACTCTGTTGCTAGGGTACTGTATTTGGTTGCTAGGGAAAAAATTGGCATCCCATAATGATTACACTCTGAGTCACGAGTCAAACGGTCCAACCCCCGTGTCTCTACGATGTTCTGATGCGGAGATATAAGGCTTTGTTTACTCTGTTGCTAGGGTACTGTATTTGGTTGCTAGGGGCGTGGCTTGGGAGTGGCCAATGATGTGCCCAATTGTTACACCCCTAGTCACAAGTAAAACGGTCCAACCCCCTTGTCTCTACGATGTTCTGATGCCGAGATATAACTGTTTGAATTTTATGTTGCTAGGGTGCTCAAAAGTGATTGCTAGGGGCGTGGCTTAGTAAGTCTTTAAGGATCCCGAGAGACTGATTGGATGCCTGAGTAAAATGAGCCCACCCCCATGTCTCTATGACACTGTGCTGCAAAGATATCCATCTGGGCATTTTATAATGGCAGTCTATGGGAGATGTTGCTAGGGTGCCCAAAATGGTTGCTAGGGGCGTGGCTTAATAGCTCTGGGACTCTCCTGAGAGACTGATTGGATGCCTGAGTAAAATAAGCCCACCCCCTTGATTCTACGACACTGTAATTCGAAGATATCCCATCAGGAAAATTCTTATTCCCTTATATGGGCATGTTCCCTGACCAATTATAAGTCAATGGGGCACTTTTGGGCGCCTCCTACACCCCAGGGGTACAACTTTCACCCCATTGTGATGTATGTTCTTACAGAGTCTACCACCCTCTTCAAATGTTGTAACCCACAAGTTTCTACCAAATCCTCGAGCTGAGCTATGACCCGTCAAAGTTGGGCGCAATGTTAAGTCAATGGGATTTTTCGGGTGGTTTTTCGTCCCCCTTTCGAAAATCCTGCACCCGATCCCTTATAAAAGTCATAGCACACCTCTCCTCAATAAACCGGTCATTTTGAGCCATCTTTCATGGGTCTATGACAAACCGTGCGGGACGAGTTACGCGCCGAAAAAAGTGTCCAGAATAAGAATAATAAGAAAGATAGGTACATTTCCTGAAGAAAATGTGAAGTGGTGCTTGCCGTGGCAAATTTCGGGGGACAATATATGATTATACTCCAAGCCAAAAGTAAAACAATTCAACCCACATGTCTCTACGATATTCTGATGCGAAGATATAAGGCTTTGTTTATTCGGTTGCTAGGGTACTGTATTTGGTTGCTAGGGAGAAAATTGGCATCCACTAGTGATTACACTCCGAGTCACGAGTCAAACGGTCAAACCCTCGTGTCTCTACGATGTTCTGATGCGGAGATATAAGGCTTTGTTTACTCTGTTGCTAGGGTACTGTATTTGGTTGCTAGGGAAAAAATTGGCATCCACTAGTGATTACACTCCGAGATACGAGTCAAACGGTCCAACCCCCGTGTCTCTACGATGTTCTGATGCGGAGATAAAAGGCTTTGTGTACTCTGTTGCTAGGGTAATGTATTTGGTTGCTAGGGAAAAAAATGGCATCCACTAGTGATTACCCTCCGAGTCACGAGTCAAACGGTCCAACCCCCGTGTCTCTACGATGTTCTGATGCGGAGATATAAGGCTTTGTTTACTCTGTTGCTAGGGTACTGTATTTGGTTGCTAAGGAAAAAAATGGCATCCACTAGTGATTACCCTCCGAGTCACGAGTCAAACGGTCCAACCCCCATGTCTCTACGATGTTCTGATGCGAAGATATAAGGTTTTGTTTACTCTGTTGCTAGGGTACTGTATTTGGTTGCTAGGGAAAAAAATGGGATCCACTAGTGATTACCCTCCGAGTCACGAGTCAAACGGTCCAAACCCCATGTCTCTACGATGTTCTGATGCGGAGATATAAGGCTTTGTTTACTCTGTTGCTAGGGTACTGTATTTGGTTGCTAGGGAAAAAAATGGCATCCACTAGTGATTACCCTCCGAGTCACGAGTCAAACGGTCCAACCCCCATGTCTCTACGATGTTCTGATGCGGAGATATAAGGCTTTGTTTACTCTGTTGCTAGGGTACTGTATTTGGTTGCTAGGGGCGTGGCTTGGGAGTGGCCAATGATGAGCCCAGTGATTACACTCCGAGTCACAAGTAAAACGGTCCAACCCCCGTGTCTGTAGGATGTGCTGATGCGGAGATATAAGGCTTTGTTTACTCTGTTGCTAGGGTACTGTATTTGGTTGCTAGGGGCGTGGCTTGGGAGTGGCCAATGATGTGCCCAGTGATTACACTCCGAGTCACAAGTAAAACGGTCCAACCCCCGTGTCTCTACGATGTTCTGATGCGGAGATATAAGGCTTTGTTTACTCTGTTGCTAGGGTACTGTATTTGGTTGCTAGGGGCGTGGCTTGGGAGTGGCCAATGATGTGCCCAATTGTTACACCCCTAGTCACAAGTAAAACGGTCCAACCCCCGTGTCTCTACGATGTTCTGATGCCGAGATATAACTGTTTGTATTTTATGTTGCTAGGGTGCTCAAAAGTGGTTGCTAGGGGCGTGGCTTAGTAAGTCTGTAAGGATCCTGAGAGACTGATTGGATGCCTGAGTAAAATGAGCCCACCCCCATGTCTCTATGACACTGTGCTGCAAAGATATCCATCTGGGCATTTTATAATGGCAGTCTATGGGAGATGTTGCTAGGGTGCTCAAAAGTGGTTGCTAGGGGCGTGGCTTAATAGCTCTGAGATGATCCTGAGAGACTGATTGGATGCCCGAGTAAAATGAGCCCACCCACTTATCTCTACGACACTGTAAAGCAAAGATATCCCATCTGGAACGATTTTATTCCCTTATATGGGCGTGTTCCCTGCCCCATTATAAGTCAATGGGAAATTTCGGGTGCCTCTTACACCCCAGGGGTACAGCTTACACCCCATTGTGATGTATGTTCTTACAGAGCCTACCACCCTCTTCAAATGTTATAACCCACATGTTTCTACCAAATCCTCGAGCGGAGCTATGACCCGTCAAAGTTCGGCCCAATGTTAAGTCAATGGGATTTTTCGGGTGGTTTTTCGCCCCCCTTTCGGAAATCCTGCACCCGATCTCTTATAAAAGTCATAGCACACCTCTCCTCAATAATCCGGTCAATTTGAGCCCTCTTTCGTGTGTCTACGACAAACCGTGTGGGACGAGTTACGCGCCGAAAAAGTGTGCAGACATAAGAATAATAAGATATAATAATAATAATAATAACTAGATAGGTACATTTCCTGAAGAAAATGTGAGTGGTGCTTGCCGTGGCAAGTTTCGTGGGACAATTTATGATTATACTCCAAGCCAAAAGTCAAACGATCCAACCCCCGTGTCTCTACGATGTTCTGATGCGGAGATATAAGGTTTTGTTTACTCTGTTGCTAGGGTACTGTATTTGGTTGCTAGGGAAAAAAAAATTGCATCCACTAGTGATTACCCTTTGAGTCATGAGTCAAACGGTCCAACCCCCGTGTCTCTGCGATGTTCTGATGTGGAGATAAAAGGCTTTGTTTACTCTGTTGCTAGGGTAATGTATTTGGTTGCTAGGGAGAAAATTGGCATCCACTAGTGATTACCCTCCGAGTCACGAGTCAAACGATCCAACCCCCGTGTCCCTACGATATTCTGATGCGGAGATATAAGGCTTTGTTTACTCTGTTGCTAGGGTACTGTATTTGGTTGCTAGGGAAAAAATGGCATCCACTAGTGATTACCCTCCGAGTCATGAGTCAAACGGTCCAACCCCCATGTCTCTACGATGTTCTGATGTGGAGATATAAGGCTTTGTTTACTCTGTTGCTAGGGTACTGTATTTGGTTGCTAGGGGCGTGGCTTGGGAGTGGCCAATGATGTGCCCAGTGATTACACTCCGAGTCACAAGTAAAACGGTCCAACCCCCGTGTCTCTACGATGTTCTGATGCGGAGATATAAGGCTTTGTTTACTCTGTTGCTAGGGTACTGTATTTGGTTGCTAGGGGCGTGGCTTGGGAGTGGCCAATTATGTGCCCAGTGATTACACTCCGAGTCACAAGTAAAACGGTCCAACCCCCATGTCTCTACGATGTTCTGATGCGGAGATATAAGGCTTTGTTTACTCTGTTGCTAGGGTACTGTATTTGGTTGCTAGGGGCGTGGCTTGGGAGTGGCCAATGATGTGCCCAGTGATTACACTCCGAGTCACAAGTAAAACGGTCCAAACCCCGTGTCTCTACGATGTACTGATGCGGAGATATAAGGCTTTGTTTATTCGGTTTCTAGGGTGCTCAAATTTGGTTGCTAGGGGCGTGGCTTGGGAGTGGCCAATGATGTGCCCAATTGTTACACCCCTAGTCACAAGTAAAACGGTCCAACCCCCGTGTCTCTACGATGTTCTGAGGCCGAGATATAACTGTTTGTATTTTATGTTGCTAGGGTGCTCAAAAGTGGTTGCTAGGGGCGTGGCTTAGTAAGTCTGTAAGGATCCTGAGAGACTGATTGGATGCCTGAGTAAAATGAGCCCACCCCCATGTCTCTATGACACTGTGGTGCAAAGATATCCATCCGGGCATTTTATACTGGCAGTCTATGGTATAGGTTGCTAGGGTGCCCAAAATGGTTGCTATGGTAACCTTACACCCCATTGTGGGGGACGTCCTGACAGAGTCTAGCACCCTCTTCAAATTTAGTAACCCACATGTTTCTATGAAATCCTGACTCGGACCTATGACCCGTCAAAATTTTTGCAATGGTAAGTCTATGGGATTTTGCCCCATTGACTTTTCATTGGGGCACTTTTGGGCACCTCTTACACCCCAGGGGTACAACTTACACCCCATTGTGATCCATGTTCTTACAGAGCCTACCACCCTCTTCAAATGTTGTAACCCACATGTTTCTACAAAATCCTCGAGCGGAGCTATGACTCGTCAAAGTTGGGCGCAATGTTAAGTCAATGGGATTTTTTGGGTGGTTTTTCGCCCCCCTTTCGGAAATCCTGCACCCGATCGCTTATAAAAGTCATAGCACACCTCTCCTCAATAAGCCGGTCGATTTGAGCCCTAATTTATGGGTCTACGACAAAGCGTGCGGGACGAGTTACGCGCCGAAAAAGTGTCCAGAAAAAGAAGAATAATAATAATAATAATAATAATAAGTATGCAAGATAGTAATAGTGATGCTTTGCATAAATGCAAGCACCACTAATAATAATAATAAGTATGCAAGATAGTAATAGTGATGCTTTGCATAAATGCAAGCACCACTAACTAGATAGGTACATTTCCTGAAGAAAATGTGAGTGGTGCTTGCCGTGGCAAAATTCTGAGGACCATATATGTTTATACTCCAAGCCAAAAGTAAAACAATCCAACTCCCGTGTCTCTACGATGTTCTGATGCGGAGATATAAGGCTGTGTTTATCCGGTTGCTAGGGTACTGTATTTGGTTGCTAGGGAAAAAATTGGCATCCACTAGTGATTACACTCCGAGTCACGAGTCAAACAGTCCAACCCCCGTATCTCTACGATGTTCTGATGCGGAGAAATAAGGCTTTGTTTACTCTGTTGCTAGGGAACTGTATTTGGTTGCTAGGGAAAAAAATGGCATCCACTAGTGATTACACTCCGAGTCACGAGTCAAACGGTCCAACCCCCTTGTCTCTACGATGTTCTGATGCGGAGATATAAGGTTTTGTTTACTCTGTTGCTAGGGTACTGTATTTGGTTGCTAGGGGAAAAAATGGCATCCCATAGTGATTACACGCAGAGTCACGAGTCAAACGGTCCAACCCCCGTGTCTCTACGATGTTCTGATGCGGAGATAGAAGGCTTTGTTTACTCTGTTGCTAGGGTACTGTATTTGGTTGCTAGGGAACAAAAATGGCATCCCATAATGATTACACTCCGAGTCACGAGTCAAACGGTCCAACCCCCGTGTCTCTACGATGTTCTGAGGCGGAGATTTAAGGCTTTGTTTACTCTGTTGCTAGGGTACTGTATTTGGTTGCTAGGGAAAAAAATGGCATCCCATAGTGATTACACACCGAGTCACAAGTCAAACGGTCCAACCCCCGTGTCTCTACGATGTTCTGAGGCGGAGATATAAGGCTTTGTTTACTCTGTTGCTAGGGTACTGTATTTGGTTGCTATGGAAAAAAATGGCATCCCACAGTGATTACACTCTGAGTCACGAGTCAAACGGTCCAACCCCCGTGTCTCTACGATGTTCTGAGGCGGAGATATAAGGCTTTGTTTACTCTGTTGCTAGGGTACTGTATTTGGTTGCTAGGGAAAAAATTGGCATCCCATAATGATTACACTCCGAGTCACGAGTCAAACAGTCCAACCCCCGTGTCTCTACGATGTTCTGATGCGGAGATATAAGGCTTTGTTTACTCTGTTGCTAGGGTACTGTATTTGGTTGCTAGGGAAAAAATTGGCATCCCATAGTGATTAGACTCTGAGTCACGAGTCAAACGGTCCAACCCCCGTGTCTCTACGATGTTCTGATGCTGAGATATAAGGCTTTGTTTACTCTGTTGCTAGGGTACTGTATTTGGTTGCTAGGGAAAAAAATGGCATCCCATAGTGATTACACAACGAGTCACAAGTCAAACGGTCCAACCCCCGTGTCTCTACGATGTTCTGATGCAGAGATATAAGGCTTTGTTTACTCTGTTGCTAGGGTACTGTATTTGGTTGCTAGGGAAAAAAATGGCATCCCATAGTGATTACACAACGAGTCACAAGTCAAACGGTCCAACCCCCGTGTCTCTACGATGTTCTGAGGCGGAGATATAAGGCTTTGTTTACTCTGTTGCTAGGGTACTGTATTTGGTTGCTATGGAAAAAAATGGCATCCCATAGTGATTACACTCTGAGTCACGAGTCAAGCGGTCCAACCCCCGTGTCTCTACGATGTTCTGAGGCGGAGATATAAGGCTTTGTTTACTCTGTTGCTAGGGTACTGTATTTGGTTGCTAGGGAAAAAATTGGCATCCCATAATGATTACACACCGAGTCACAAGTCAAACTGTCCAACCCCCGTGTCTCTATGATGTTCTGATGCAGAGATATAAGGCTTTGTTTACTCTGTTGCTAGGGTACTGTATTTGGTTGCTAGGGAAAAAAATTGGCATCCCATAATGATTACACTCTGAGTCACGAGTCAAACGGTCCAACCCCCGTGTCTCCACGATGTTCGGATGTTGAGATATAACTGTTTGAATTTTATGTTGCTAGGGTGCTCAAAAGTGGTTGTTAGGGGCGTGGCTTAATACCTATGTAAGGATCCTGAGGGACTGATTGGATGCCTGAGTAAAATGAGCCCACCCCCATGTCTCTATGACACTGTGGTGCAAAGATATCCATCTGGGCATTTTATAATGGCAGTCTATGGGAGATGTTGCTAGGGTGCCCAAAATTGTTGCTAGGGGCGTGGCTTAATAGCTCTGGGATGATCCTGAGAGACTGATTGGATGCCCGAGTGAAATGAGCCCACCCACTTATCTCTACGACACTGTAAAGCAAAGATATCCCATCTGAAACTGTTTTATTCCCTTATATGGGCATGTTTCCTGCCCCATTATAAGTCAATGGGAATTTTCGGGTGCCTCTTACACCCCAGGGGTACAACTTACACCCCATTGTGATCCATGTTGTTACAGAGCCTACCACCCTCTTCAAATGTTGTAACCCACATGTTTCTATAAAATCCTCGAGCGGAGCTATGACTCGTCAAAGTTGGGCGCAATGTTAAGTCAATGGGATTTTTCGGGTGGTTTTTCGCCCCCCTTTCGGAAATCCTGCACCCGATCGCTTATAAAAGTCATAGCAGACGTGTCCTCAATAAGCCGGTCATTTTGAGCCCTGTTTCATTGGTCTACGACAAACCGTGTGGGACGAGTTACGCGCCGAAAAAGTGTCCAGATATAAGAATAAATAAAGATATAATAAATAATAAGTATGAGCAATAGTAATAGTGATGCCTTGCATAAATGCAAGCACCACTAACTAGATAGGTACATTTCCTGAAGAAAATGTGAGTGGTGCTTGCCGTGGCAAAATTCTGGGGAACATATATGATTATACTCCAAGCCAAAAGTAAAATGATCCAACTCCCGTGTCTCTACGATGTTCTGATGCGAAGATATTAGGCTTTGTTTACTCTGTTGCTAGGGTACCGTATTTGGTTGCTAGGGAAAAAATTGGCATCCCATAGTGAAAACACTCTGAGTCACGAGTCAAACGGTCCAACCCTCGTGTCTCTACGATGTTCTGATGCTGAGATATAAGGCTTTGTTTACTCTGTTGCTAGGGTACTGTATTTGGTTGCTATGGAAAAAATTGGCATCCCATAGTGATTACCCTCCGAGTCACGAGTCAAACGGTCCAACCCCCATGTCTCTACGATGTTCTGATGCTGAGATATAAGGCTTTGTTTACTCTGTTGCTAGGGTACTGTATTTGGTTGCTATGGAAAAAATTGGCATCCCATAGTGATTACACACTGAGTCACGAGTCAAACGGTCCAACCCCCGTGTCTCTACGATGTTCTGATGCTGAGATATAAAGCTTTGTTTACTCTGTTGCTAGGGTACTGTATTTGGTTGCTAGGGAAAAAATTGGCATCCCATAGTGATTACAGTCTGAGTCACGAGTCAAACGGTCCAACCCCCATGTCTCTACGATGTTCTGATGTTGAGATATAAGGCTTTGTTTACTCTGTTGCTAGGGTACTGTATTTGGTTGCTAGGGAAAAAATTGGCATCCCATAGTGATTACACTCTGAGTCACGAGTCAAACGGTCCAACCCCCGTGTCTCTACGATGTTCTGATGCTGAGATATAAGGCTTTGTTTATTCGGTTGCTAGGGTACTAAGTTTGGTTGCTAGGGAGAAAATTGGCATCCCATAATGATCATACTCCAAGCCACAAGTAAAACGGTCCAACCCCCGTGTCTCTACGATGTTCTGATGCCGAGCTATAAGGCTTTGTTTGTTTTGTTGCTAGGGTGCTCATATTTGGTTGCTAGGGGCGTGGCTTAATAACTCTGTAAGGATCCTGAGAGACCGATTGGATGCCTGAGTAAAATGAGCCCACCCCCATGTTTGTATGACACTGTGATGCAAAGATATCCATTTGGGCATTTTATAATGGCAGTCTATGGGAGATGTTGCTAGGGTGCCCAAAATGGTTGCTAGGGGCGTGGCTTAATAGCTCTGGGAAGTTCCTGAGAGACTGATTGGGTGCCTGACAAAAATAAGTCCACCCCCTTGTCCCTACGAAGCTGCAATGCGAAGAAATCCCATCAGGAACATTTTTATTCCCTTATATGGGCGTGTTCCCTGTCCCATTGACTTTTCATTAGGGCACTTTTGGGAGCCTCTTACACCCCAGGGGTACAACTTACACCCCATTGTGAAGTATGTTCTTACAGAGCCTACCACCGTCTTCAAATGTTATAACCCACATGTTTCTACAAAATCCTCGAGCGGAGCTATGACTCGTCAAAGTTGGGCGCAATGTTAAGTCAATGGGATTTTTCGGGTGGTTTTTCGCACCCCTTTCCGAAATCCTGCACCCGATCGCTTATAAAAGTCATAGCACACCTCTCCTCAATAAGCCGCTCGATTTGAGCCCTCTTTCATGGGTCTACGACAAACCGTGTGGGACGAGTTAGGTGCCGAAAAAACGTGCAGATGTAAGAATAAAATATAACTAGATAGAAAAGTTTGAAGACAAACTTTATGTTGGCTTGACAAAGCGTAGCCTGAACATTTAAAACTGTTTGACAGAAGTTTAGTTTAGTAGGCTATCTGGCTGTTAGTATGTTTAAGTGAAGCTAGCCTGATTTAGCATGAAGGTAGCATGATTTAGCATAAAGCTAGCATGATGCTAGCATGATTAGCATGAAGCTAGCATGTTGTTAGCATGATTAACATGAAGCTAGCATGATTAGCATGAAGCTAGCATGAAGCTAGCATGATTAACATGAAGCTAGCATGATGCTAGCATGATTAGCATGAAGCTAGCATGTTGTTAGCATGATTAACATGAAGCTAGCATGATTAGCATGAAGCTAGCATGAAGCTAGCATGATTAACATGAAGCTAGCATGATGTTAGCATGATTAGCATGAAGCTAGCATGTTGCTAGCATGATTAACATGAAGCTAGCATGTTGTTAACATGATTAGCATGAAGCTAGCATGATGCTAGCATGATTAACATGAAGCTAGCATGTTGCTAGCATGATTAGCATGAAGCTAGCATGATTAGCATGAAGCTAGCATGATGCTAGCATTATTAGCATGAAGCTAGCATGATGTTAGCATGAAGCTAGCATGATGTTAGCATGATTAGCATGATGTTAGCATGAAGCTAGCATGTTGCTAGCATGATTAACATGATGTTAGCATGATTAGCATGAAGCTAGCATGATGTTAGCATGATTAGCATGAAGCTAGCATGATGCTAGCATTATTAGCATGAAGCTAGCATGATGCTAGCATGATAAGCATGAAGCTAGCATGATGTTAGCATGATTAGCTTGAAGCTAGCATGTTGATAGCATGATTAACATGAAGCTAGCATGATTAGCATAATGTTAGCATGTTTAGCATGAAGCTAGCATGATGCTAGCATGATTAGCATGAAGCTAGCATGATGTTAGCATGATTAGCATGAAGCTAGCATGATGGTAGCATGATTAGCATGAAGCTAGCATGTTGCTAGCATGATTAGCATGAAGCTAGCATGATGCCAGCATGATTAGCATGAAGCTAGCATGATGGTAGCATGATTAGCATGAAGCTAGCATGATGCTAGCATGATTAGCATGAAGCTAGCATGATGTTAGCATGATTAGCATGAAGCTAGCATGATGCTAGCATGATTAGCATGAAGCTAGCATGATGTTAGCATGATTAGCATGAAGCTAGCATGATGCTAGCATGAAGCTAGCATGAAGCTAGCATGATGTTAGCATGAAGCTAGCATGATGTTAGCATGATTAGCATGAAGCTAGCATGATGTTAGCATGAAGCTAGCATGTTGCTAGCATGATTAACATGATGTTAGCATGATTAGCATGAAGCTAGCATGATGTTAGCATGATTAGCATGAAGCTAGCATGTTGTTAGCATGATTAGCATGAAGCTAGCATGTTGTTAGCATGATTAGCATGAAGCTAGCATGATGTTAGCATGAAGCTAGCATGAAGCTAGCATGATTAGCATGAAGCTAGCATGAAGCTAGCATGATTAGCATGAAGCTAGCATGTTGCTAGCATGATTAGCATGAAGCTAGCATGTTGTTAGCATGATTAGCATGAAGCTAGCATGTTGCTAGCATGATTAGCATGAAGCTAGCATGATGTTAGCATGACTAGCATGAAGCCAGCATGATTAGCATGAAGCTAGCATGATGCTAGCATGATTAGCATGAAGCTAGCATGATGCTAGCATGATTAGCATGAAGCTAGCATGATGTTAGCATGATTAGCATGAAGCTAGCATGATGTTAGCATGATTAGCATGAAGCTAGCATGATTAGCATGAAGCTAGCATGATGCTAGCATGATTAGCATGAAGCTAGCATGAAGCTAGCATGATTTAGAATTAAGTTAGCCAGATTTATTATGAAATTAGCATAAAGCTAGCACGAAACTAGCATGAAGCTAGTATGACTTAGCATGAAGCTAGCATGAAGCTAATATGACCCAAACCCCCAACCCCCATGTCTCTATGATGTTCGGATCCAGAGATATAAGGCTTTGTTTATTATGTTGCTAGGGTGCTCATATTTGGTTGCTAGGGGCGTGGCTTAATACCTCAATAAGAATCCAAAGAGACTGATTGGATGTCTGAGTAAAATAAGCCCACCCCCATGTCTCTGTGACACTGTGATGCAAAGATATCCATCTGGGCATTTTATAATGGCAGTCTATGGGAGATGTTGCTAGGGTGCCCAAAATGGTTGCTAGGGGCGTGGCTTAATAGCTCTAAGGTAATCCTAAGAGACTGATTGGATGTCTGAGTAAAATGAGCCCACCCCCATGTCTCTACGACACTCTAAAGTGAAGATATTCCATCTGGGACGCTTTTATTCCCTTATATGGGCATGTTCCCTGCCCCATTATAAGTCAATGGGGAAATTTGGGTGGCCCTTACGCCCCAGGGGTGAAACTTACAGCCCAATGTGAGGCATGTTCTTACAGAGCCTGCCAGCCTCTTCAAATGTGGTAACCCAGAAGTTTCTACAAATTTCTCGCTCGCAGCTATGACCCGTCAAAGTTTGTCGCAATGTTAAGTCAATGGAAAATTTGGGGTGTTTGAGCGCCCCGTTTAGGAATTCGGTAGGTCCCATTAGTTAGAAAAGTCATAGCACGCTAAGTCAGACCAGTCTGAAGACTTTTGGAAAGTTTGGTGAATGTAGCTTGAAAGCTCTAGGAGGAGTTACAGTCAGAAATTTTGGGGATCAGAAGAATAATAATAATAATAATAATAATAAGCTTAGATCGAAGAACAGTATGTTGGCTTTGTCAAGCCAACATAATAATAATAACTAGATAGGTACATTTCCTGAAGAAAATGTGAGTGGTGCTTGCCGTGGCAAATTTCAGGGGACAATTTATGATTATACTCCAAGCCAAAAGTAAAACGGTCCAACCCCCGTGTCTCTACGATGTTCTGAAGCAGAGATATAAGGCTTTGTTTACTCTGTTGCTAGGGTACTGTATTTGGTTGCTAGGGGAAAAAATGGCATCCACTAGTGATTACCCTCCGAGTCACGAGTCAAACGGTCCAACCCCCATGTCTTTACGATGTTCTGATGCGGAGTTATAAGGCTTTGTTTACTCTGTTGCTAGGGTACTGTATTTGGTTGCTAGGGGCGTGGCTTGGGAGTGGCCAATGATGTGCCTAGTGATTACACTCCGAGTCACAAGTAAAACGGTTCAACCCCCGTGTCTCTACGATGTTCTGATGCGGAGATATAAGGCTTTGTTTACTCTGTTGCTAGGGTACTGTATTTGGTTGCTAGGGGCGTGGCTTGGGAGTGGCCAATTATGTGCCCAGTGATTACACTCCGAGTCACAAGTAAAACGGTCCAACCCCCGTGTCTCTACGATGTTCTGATGCGGAGATATAAGGCTTTGTTTACTCTGTTGCTAGGGTACTGTATTTGGTTGCTAGGGGCGTGGCTTGGGAGTGGCCAATGATGTGCCCAGTGATTACACTCCGAGTCACAAGTAAAACGGTCCAAACCCCGTGTCTCTACGATGTTCTGATGCGGAGATATAAGGCTTTGTTTATTCGGTTGCTAGGGTGCTCAAATTTGGTTGCTAGGGGCGTGGCTTGGGAGTGGCCAATGATGTGCCCAATTGTTACACCCCTAGTCACAAGTAAAACGGTCCAACCCCCGTGTCTCTACGATGTTCTGATGCCGAGATATAACTGTTTGTATTTTATGTTGCTAGGGTGCTCAAAAGTGGTTGCTAGGGGCGTGGCTTAGTAAGTCTGTAAGGATCCTGTGAGACTGATTGGATGCCTGAGTAAAATGAGCCCACCCCCATGTCTCTATGACACTGTGGTGCAAAGATATCCATCCGGGCATTTTATAATGGCAGTCTATGGTATAGGTTGCTAGGGTGCCCAAAATGGTTGCTATGGTAACCTTACACCCCATTGTGGGGGACGTCCTGACAGAGTCTAGCACCCTCTTCAAATTTAGTAACCCACATGTTTCTATGAAATCCTGGCTCGGACCTATGACCCGTCAAAATTTTTGCAATGTTAAGTCTATGGGATTTTGCCCCATTGACTTTTCATTGGGGCACTTTTGGGCACCTCTTACACCCCAGGGGTACAACTTACACCCCATTGTGATCCATGTTCTTACAGAGCCTACCACCCTCTTCAAATGTTGTAACCCACATGTTTCTACAAAATCCTCGAGCGGAGCTATGACTCGTCAAAGTTGGGCGCAATGTTAAGTCAATGGGATTTTTTGGGTGGTTTTTCGCCCCCCTTTCGGAAATCCTGCACCCGATCGCTTATAAAAGTCATAGCACACCTCTCCTCAATAAGCCGGTCGATTTGAGCCCTAATTTATGGGTCTACGACAAAGCGTGCGGGACGAGTTACGCGCCGAAAAAGTGTCCAGAAAAAGAAGAATAATAATAATAACTAGATAGGTACATTTCCTGAAGAAAATGTGAGTGGTGCTTGCCGTGGCAAATTTCGGGGGATAATTTATGATTATACTCCAAGCCAAAAGTAAAACGGTCCAACCCCTGTGTCTCTACGATGTTCTGATGCAGAGATATAAGGCTTTGTTTACTCTGTTGCTAGGGTACTGTATTTGGTTGCTAGGGAAAAAATTGGCATCCACTAGTGATTACACTCCGAGTCACGAGTCAAACTGTCCAAACCCCATGTCTCTACGATGTTCTGATGCGGAGATATAAGGCTTTGTTTACTCTGTTGCTAGGGTACTGTATTTGGTTGCTAGGGAAAAAAATGGCATCCACTAGTGATTACCCTCCGAGTCATGAGTCAAACGGTCCAACCCCCGTGTCTCTACGATGTTCTGATGCGGAGATATAAGGCTTTGTTTACTCTGTTGCTAGGGTACTGTATTTGGTTGCTAGGGAAAAAAATGGCATCCACTAGTGATTACCCTCCGAGTCATGAGTCAAACGGTCCAACCCCCGTGTCTCTACGATGTTCTGATGCGGAGATATAAGGCTTTGTTTACTCTGTTGCTAGGGTACTGTATTTGGTTGCTAGGGAAAAAAATGGGATCCACTAGTGATTACCCTCCGAGTCACGAGTCAAACGGTCCAAACCCCATGTCTCTACGATGTTCTGATGCGGAGATATAAGGCTTTGTTTACTCTGTTGCTAGGGTACTGTATTTGGTTGCTAGGGAAAAAAATGGCATCCACTAGTGATTACCCTCCGAGTCATGAGTCAAACGGTCCAACCCCCATGTCTCTACGATGTTCTGATGCGGAGATATAAGGCTTTGTTTACTCTGTTGCTAGGGTACTGTATTTGGTTGCTAGGGGCGTGGCTTGGGAGTGGCCAATGATGAGCCCAGTGATTACACTCTGAGTCACGAGTCAAACGGTCCAAACCCCGTGTCTCTACGATGTTCTGATGCGGAGATATAAGGCTTTGTTTACTCTGTTGCTAGGGTACTGTATTTGGTTGCTAGGGGCGTGGCTTGGGAGTGGCCAATGATGTGCCCAGTGATTACACTCCGAGTCACAAGTAAAACGGTCCAACCCCCGTGTCTCTACGATGTTCTGATGTGGAGATATAAGGCTTTGTTTACTCTGTTGCTAGGGTACTGTATTTGGTTGCTAGGGGCGTGGCTTGGGAGTGGCCAATGATGTGCCCAGTGATTACACTCCGAGTCACAAGTAAAACGGTCCAAACCCCGTGTCTCTACGATGTTCTGATGCGGAGATATAAGGCTTTGTTTATTCGGTTGCTAGGGTGCTCAAATTTGGTTGCTAGGGTCGTGGCTTGGGAGTGGCCAATGATGTGCCCAATTGTTACACCCCTAGTCACAAGTAAAACGGTCCAAACCCCGTGTCTCTACGATGTTCTGATGCGGAGATATAAGGCTTTGTTTATTCGGTTGCTAGGGTGCTCAAATTTGGTTGCTAGGGGCGTGGCTTGGGAGTGGCCAATGATGTGCCAATTGTTACACCCCTAGTCACAAGAAAAACGGTCCAACCCCCGTGTCTCTACGATGTTCTGATGCCGAGATATAACTGTTTGAATTTTATGTTGCTAGGGTGCTCAAAAGTGGTTGCTAGGGGCGTGGCTTAATACCTATGTAAGGATCCTGAGAGACTGATTGGATGTCTGAGTAAAATGAGCCCACCCCCATGTCTCTATGACACTGTGGCGCAAAGATATCCATCTGGGCATTTTATAATGGCAGTCTATGGGAGATGTTGCTAGGGTGCCCAAAATTGTTGCTAGGGGCGTGGCTTAATAGCTCTGGGATGATCCTAAGAGACTGATTGGATGCCCGAGTAAAATGAGCCCACCCACTTATCTCTACGACACTGTAAAGCAAAGATATCTCATCTGGAACTGTTTTATTCCCTTATATGGGCATGTTTCCTGCCCCATTATAAGTCAATGGGAATTTCCGGGTGTCGCTTACACCCCAGGGGTACAACTTACACCCCATTGTGATCCATGTTCTTACAGAGTCTACCACCCTCTTCAAATGTTGTAACCCACATGTTTCTACAAAATCCTTGAGCGGAGCTATGACCCATCAAAGTTGGGCGTAATGTTAAGTCAATGGGATTTTTTGGGTGGTTTTTCGCCCCCCTTTCGAAAACCTTGCACCCGATCGCTTATAAAAGTCATAGCAGACGTGTCCTCAATTAGCCGGTCGTTTTGAGCACTGTTTCATTGGTCTACGACAAACCGTGCGGGACGAGTTACGCGCCGAAAAAGTGTCCAGATATAAGAATAATAAATAAATAAATAATAAGTATGAGCAATAATAATAGTGATGCCTTGCATAAATGCAAGCACCACTAATAATAATAATAAGTATGCAAGATAGTAATAGTGATGCTTTGCATAAATGCAAGCACCACTAATAAATATGAGCAATAGTAATAGTGATGCCTTGCATAAATGCAAGCACCACTAATAAGTTTAAAAGCAATAACAATATGTTGGCTTTTTCAAGCCAACATAATAATAATAATAAGTTTAAAAGCAATAACAGTATGTTGGCTTTTTCAAGCCAACATAACTAGATATTAAAGTTTGAAGACAAACTTTATGTTGGCTTGAAAAAGCGTAGCTTGAACGTTTAAAACGGTTTGACAGAAGTTTAGTTTAGTAGGCTATCTGGCTGTTAGAATGTTTAAGTATGAAGGTAGCATGATTAGCATGAAGTTAGCCTGATGTTAGCATGATTAACATGAAGCTAACATGATGCTAGCATGATTAGCATGAAGCTAGCATGATGCTAGCATGATTAGCATGAAGCTAGCATGATGCTAGCATGATTAGCATGAAGCTAGCATGATGCTAGCATGATTAGCATGAAGCTAGCATGATGTTAGCATGAAGCTAGCATGATGCTAGCATGATTAGCATGAAGCTAGCATGATGTTAGCATGATTAGCATGAAGCTAGCATGATGTTAGCATGATTAGCATGAAGCTAGCATGATGCTAGCATGATTAGCATGAAGCTAGCATGATGCTAGCATGATTAGCATGAAGCTAACATGATGCTAGCATGATTAGCATGAAGCTAGCATGGTGCTAGCATGATTAGCATGAAGCTAACATGATGCTAGCATGATTAGCATGAAGCTAGCATGAAGTTAGCATGATGCTAGCATGATTAGCATGAAGCTAGCATGATGTTAGCATGATTAGCATGAAGCTAGCATGATGTTAGCATGATTAGCATGATGCTACCATGAAGCTAGCATGATGCTAGCATGATTAGCATGAAGCTAGCATGATGCTAGCATGATCAGCATGAAGCTAGCATGATGCTAACATGATTATCATGAAGCTAGCATGATGCTAGCATGATTAGCATGAAGCTAGCATGATGCTAGCATGAATAGCATGAAGCTAGCATGATGTTAGCATGATTAGCATGAAGCTAGCATGATGTTAGCATGATTAGCATGAAGCTAGCATGATGCTAGCATGATTAACATGAAGCTAGCATGATGCTAGCATGATTAGCATTAAGCTAGCATAATGCTAGCATGATTAGCATGAAGCTAACATGATGCTAGCATGATTAGCATGAAGCTAGCATGGTGCTAGCATGATTAGCATGAAGCTAGTATGATGCTAGCATGATTCGCATGAAGCTAACATGATGTTAGCATGATAAGCATGAAGCTAGCATGATGCTAACATGATTAGCACGAAGCTAGCATGATTAGCATGAAGCTAGCATGATTAGCATGAAGCTAGCATGAAGTTAGCATGATGCTAGCATGATTAGCACAAAGCTAGCATGAAGCTAGCATGATTAGCATGAAGCTAGCATGAAGCTAGCAGGATTAGCATGAAGCTAGCACGATTAGCATGAAGCTAGCATGATGCTAACATGATTAGCATGAAGCTAGCATGATGCTAGCATGATTAGCATGAAGCTAGCATGATGCTAGCATGGTTAGCATGAAGCTAGCATGATGCTAGCATGATTAGCATGAAGCTAGCATGATGCTAGCATGATTAGCACGAAGCTAGCATGATACTAGCATGATTAACACGAAGCTAGCATGATTCTAGC
The DNA here is from genome assembly GCF_030506205.2 of Paramisgurnus dabryanus. Classification (NCBI taxonomy): domain Eukaryota; kingdom Metazoa; phylum Chordata; class Actinopteri; order Cypriniformes; family Cobitidae; genus Paramisgurnus; species Paramisgurnus dabryanus. Next base: position 4,687,311 of record NC_133337.1, read on the forward strand.
ATGATTAGCATGAAGCTAGCATGATGTTAGCATGATTAGCATGAAGCTAGCATGATGTTAGCATGATTAGCATGAAGCTAGCATGAGGCTAGCATAATAATCATGAAGTAAGCATAGGTTAGCATGATTAACATGAAGCTAACATGATTTAACGTGAAGTTAACATGATTATCCTGATGCTAGCATGATTAGCATGATGCTAGCATGATTAGCATGAAGCTAGCACTATTTAGTGTGCAGCTAACAAGATTTAACATGAAGTTAGCATGATTTAGCATGAAGTTAGCAAGATTTATCATGAAATTAGCATAAAGCTAGCATGAAACTAGCATGAAGCTAGTATGACATAGCATGGAGCTAGCATGACGCTAACATGACCCAAAGACCCAACCCCCATGTCTCTATGATGTTCAGATCCAGAGATATAAGGCTTTGTTTATTATGTTGCTAGGGTGTTCATATTTGGTTGCTAGGGGCGTGGCTTAATACCTCAATAAGAATCCTAAGAGACTGATTGGATGCCTGAGTAAAATGAGCCCACCCCTATGTCTCTATGACACTCTGGTGCAAAGATATGCATCTGGGCTTTTTACAATGGTAGTCTATGGGAGATGTTGCTAGGGTACCCAAAATTGTTGCTAGGGGCGTGGCTTAATAGCTCTGTGGTGATCCTAAGAGACTGATTGGTTGCCTGAGTAAAATGAGCCCAACCCCATGTCTCTGCGACACTCTAAAGTGAAGATATTCCATCTGGGACGTTTTTATTCCCTTTTATGGGCATGTTTCCTGCCCCATTATAAGTCAATGGGAAATTTTGGGGGCCTCTTACACCCCAGGGGTACAGCTTACACCCCATTGTGAGGTATGTTCTTACAGAGCCTGTCAGCCACCTTAAATATGATAAGCCACAAGTTTCTACAAGTTTCTCACTCACAGCTATGACCCGTCAAAGTTTGTCTCCATGTTAAGTCAATGGAAATTTTGGGGTGTTCGAGCCCCCCGTTTAGGAATTTGGAAGGTCCCATCAGTTAGAAAAGATATAGCACACTAAGTCAGACCAGTCTGAAGGTCTGTGGAAAATTTGGTGCATGTAGCTTGAAAGCCCTAGGACGAGTTAGTGTTTATAATTTTGGGGGGAGAAAAAGAATAATAATAATAATAATAATAATAATAAGTTTAATAGCAATAACAATATATTGGCTTTTTCAAAGCCAACATAATAAGTTTAAATACAATATCAGTATGTTGGCTTTGTCAAGCCAACATAACTAGATAGGTACATTTCCTGAAGAAAATGTGAAGTGGTGCTTGCCGTGGCAAATTTCGGGGGACAATATATGATTATACTCCAAGCCAAAAGTAAAACAATTCAACCCACATGTCTCTACGATATTCTGATGCGAAGATATAAGGCTTTGTTTATTCGGTTGGTAGGGTACTGTATTTGGTTGCTAGGGAGAAAATTGGCATCCACTAGTGATTACACTCCGAGTCACGAGTCAAACGGTCAAACCCCCGTGTCTCTACGATGTTCTGATAAGGAGATATAAGGCTTTGTTTACTCTGTTGCTAGGGTACTGTATTTGGTTGCTAGGGAAAAAATTGGCATCCACTAGTGATTACACTCCGAGATACGAGTCAAACAGTCCAACCCCCGTGTCTCTGCGATGTTCTGATGTGGAGATAAATGCTTTGTTTACTCTGTTGCTAGGGTAATGTATTTGGTTGCTAGGGAGAACATTGGCATCCACTAGTGATTACACGCGAGTCACGAGTCAAACGGTCGAAAACCCCGTGTCTCTACGATGTTCTGATGCGGAGATATAAGGGTTTGTTTACTCTGTTGATAGGGTACTGTATTTGGTTGCTAGGGAAAAAATGGCATCCACTAGTGATTACCCTCCGAGTCATGAGTCAAACGGTCCAACCCCCGTGTCTCTACGATGTTCTGATGCGGAGATATAAGGCTTTGTTTACTCTGTTGCTAGGGTACTGTATTTGGTTGCTAAGGAAAAAAATGGCATCCACTAGTGATTACCCTCCGAGTCACGAGTCAAACGGTCCAACCCCCGTGTCTCTACGATGTTCTGATGCGGAGATATAAGGCTTTGTTTACTCTGTTGCTAGGGTACTGTATTTGGTTGCTAGGGAAAAAATTGGCATCCCATAATGATTACACTCTGATTCACGAGTCAAACGGTCCAACCCCTGTGTCTCTACGATGTTCTGATGCGGAGATATAAGGGTTTGTTTACTCTGTTGCTAGGGTACTGTATTTGGTTGCTAGGGAAAAAATTGGTATCCCATAATGATTACACTCTGATTCACGAGTCAAACGGTCCAACCCCTGTGTCTCTACGATGTTCTGATGCGGAGATATAAGGGTTTGTTTACTCTGTTGCTAGGGTACTGTATTTGGTTGCTAGGGAAAAAATTGGCATCCCATAATGATTACACTCTGATTCACGAGTCAAACGGTCCAATCCCCGTGTCTCTACGATGTTCTGATGCGGAGATATAAGGGTTTGTTTACTCTGTTGCTAGGGTACTGTATTTGGTTGCTAGGGAAAAAATTGGCATCCCATAATGATTACACTCTGATTCACGAGTCAAACGGTCCAATCCCCGTGTCTCTACGATGTTCTGATGCGGAGATATAAGGGTTTGTTTACTCTGTTGCTAGGGTACTGTATTTGGTTGCTAGGGAAAAAATTGGCATCCCATAATGATTACACTCTGATTCACGAGTCAAACGGTCCAATCCCCGTGTCTCTACGATGTTCTGATGCGGAGATATAAGGGTTTATTTACTCTGTTGCTAGGGTACTGTATTTGGTTGCTAGGGAAAAAATTGGCATCCCATAATGATTACACTCTGATTCACGAGTCAAACGGTCCAACCCCTGTGTCTTTACGATGTTCTGATGCGGAGATATAAGGGTTTGTTTACTCTGTTGCTAGGGTACTGTATTTGGTTGCTAGGGAAAAAATTGGCATCCCATAATGATTACACTCTGAGTCACTAGTCAAACTGTCCAACCCCCGTGTCTCTATGATGTTCTGATGCGGAGATATAAGGCTTTGTTTACTCTGTTGCTAGGGTACTGTATTTGGTTGCTAGGGAAAAAATTGGCATCCCATAATGATTACACTCTGAGTCACGAGTCAAACGGTCCAACCCCCGTGTCTCTACGATGTTCTGATGCGGAGATATAAGGCTTTGTTTACTCTGTTGCTTGGGTACTGTATTTGGTTGCTAGGGAAAAAATTGGCATCCCATAATGATTACACTCCGAGTCACGAGTCAAACGGTCCAACCCCCGTGTCTCTACGATGTTCTGATGCGGAGATATAAGGCTTTGTTTACTCTGTTGCTAGGGTACTGTATTTGGTTGCTAGGGAAAAAATTGGCATCCCATAATGATTACACTCTGAGTCACGAGTCAAACGGTCCAACCCCCGTGTCTCTACGATGTTCTGATGCGGAGATATAAGGCTTTGTTTACTCTGTTGCTAGGGTACTGTATTTGGTTGCTAGGGAAAAAATTGGCATCCCATAATGATTACACTCTGAGTCACTAGTCAAACGGTCCAACCCCCGTGTCTCTATGATGTTCTGATGCAGAGATATAACTGTTTGAATTTTATGTTGCTAGGGTGCTCAAAAGTGGTTGCTAGGGGCGTGGCTTAAAAGCTTTGGGAATATCCTGATAGACTGATTGGATGTCTGAGTAAAATGAGCCCACCCCCTTGTCTTTACGACATTGTAAAGCAAAGATATCCCATCTGGAACTTTTTTATTCCCTTATATGGGCATGTTTCCTGCCCCATTATAAGTCAATGGGAAAATTCGGGTGCCTCTTACACCCCAGGGGTACAACTTACACCCCATTGTGATCCATGTTCTTACAGAGTCTACCATCCTCTTCAAATAATGTAACCCACATGTTTCTACAAAATCCTCGCTCGTACCTATGACCCGTCAAAGTTTTTGCAATGTTAAGTCTATGGGATTTTCCCCCATTGACTTTTCATTGGGGCACTTTTGGGCACCTCTTACACCCCAGGGGTACAACTTACACCCCATTGTGATCCATGTTCTTACAGAGCCTACCACCTTCTTCAAATGTTGTAACCCACATGTTTCTACAAAATTCTCGAGCGGAGCTATGACTCGTCAAAGTTGGGCGCAATGTTAAGTCAATGGGATTTTTCGGGTGGTTTTTCGCCCCCCTTTCGGAAATCCTGCACCCAATCGCTTATAAAAGTCATAGCACACCTCTCCTCAATAAGCCGGTCGATTTGAGCCCTATTTCATGGGTCTACGACAAACCGTGCGGGACGAGTTACGCGCCGAAAAAAGTGTCCAGAAAAAGAAGAATAATAATAATTATAACTAGATAGGTACATTTCCTGAAGAAAATGTGAGTGGTGCTTGCCGTGGCAAAATTCTGGGGAACATATATGATTATACTCCAAGCCAAAAGTTAAACGATCCAACTCCCGTGTCTGTACGATGTTCTGATGTGGAGATATAAGGCTGTGTTTATCCGGTTGCTAGGGTACTGTATTTGGTTGTTAGGGAAAAAATTGGCATCCACTAGTGATTACCCTCCGAGTCATGAGTCAAACGGTCCAACCCCCATGTCTCTACGATGTTCTGATGTGGAGATATAAGGCTTTGTTTACTCTGTTGCTAGGGTACTGTATTTGGTTGCTAGGGGCGTGGCTTGGGAGTGGCCAATGATGTGCCCAGTGATTACACTCCGAGTCACAAGTAAAACGGTCCAACCCCCGTGTCTCTACGATGTTCTGATGCGGAGATATAAGGCTTTGTTTACTCTGTTGCTAGGGTACTGTATTTGGTTGCTAGGGGCGTGGCTTGGGAGTGGCCAATTATGTGCCCAGTGATTACACTCCGAGTCACAAGTAAAACGGTCCAACCCCCGTGTCTCTACGATGTTCTGATGTGGAGATATAAGGCTTTGTTTACTCTGTTGCTAGGGTACTGTATTTGGTTGCTAAGGGCGTGGCTTGGGAGTGGCCAATGATGTGCCCAGTGATTACACTCCGAGTCACAAGTAAAACGGTCCAACCCCCGTGTCTCTACGATGTTCTGATGCGGAGATATAAGGCTTTGTTTACTCTGTTGCTAGGGTACTGTATTTGGTTGCTAGGGGCGTGGCTTGGGAGTGGCCAATGATGTGCCCAGTGATTACACTCCGAGTCACAAGTAAAACAGTCCAAACCCCGTGTCTCTACGATGTTCTGATGCGGAGATATAAGGCTTTGTTTATTCGGTTGCTAGGGTGCTCAAATTTGGTTGCTAGGGGCGTGGCTTGGGAGTGGCCAATGATGTGCCCAATTGTTACACCCCTAGTCACAAGTAAAACGGTCCAACCCCCGTGTCTCTACGATGTTCTGATGCCGAGATATAACTGTTTGTATTTTATGTTGCTAGGGTGCTCAAAAGTGGTTGCTAGGGGCGTGGCTTAGTAAGTCTCTAAGGATCCTGAGAGACTGATTGGATGCCTGAGTAAAATGAGCCCACCCCCATGTCTCTATGACACTGTGGTGCAAAGATATCCATCCGGGCATTTTATAATGGCAGTCTATGGTATAGGTTGCTAGGGTGCCCAAAATGGTTGCTATGGTAACCTTACACCCCATTGTGGGGGACGTCCTGACAGAGTCTAGCACCCTCTTCAAATTTAGTAACCCACATGTTTCTATGAAATCCTGGCTCGGACCTATGACCCGTCAAAATTTTTGCAATGGTAAGTCTATGGGATTTTGCCCCATTGACTTTTCATTGGGGCAATTTTGGGCACCTCTTACACCCCAGGGGTACAACTTACACCCCATTGTGATCCATGTTCTTACAGAGCCTACCACCCTCTTCAAATGTTGTAACCCACATGTTTCTACAAAATCCTCAAGCGGAGCTATGACTCGTCAAAGTTGGGCGCAATGTTAAGTCAATGGGATTTTTTGGGTGGTTTTTCGCCCCCCTTTCGGAAATCCTGCACCCGATCGCTTATAAAAGTCATAGCACACCTCTCCTCAATAAGCCGGTCGATTTGAGCCCTAATTTATGGGTCTACGACAAAGCGTGCGGGACGAGTTACGCGCCGAAAAAGTGTCCAGAAAAAGAAGAATAATAATAATAATAATAATAATAAGTATGCAAGATAGTAATAGTGATGCTTTGCATAAATGCAAGCACCACTAACTAGATAGGTACATTTCCTGAAGAAAATGTGAGTGGTGCTTGCCGTGGCATGTTTCAAGGGACAATTTATGATTATACTCCAAGCCAAAAGTCAAACGATCCAACCCCCGTGTCTCTACGATGTTCTGATGCGGAGATATAAGGCTTTGTTTACTCTGTTGCTAGGGTACTGTATATGGTTGCTAGGGAAAAAATTGGCATCCACTAGTGATTACACTTCCAGTCACGAGTCAAACGGTCCAACCCCCATGTCTCTACGATGTTCTGATGCAGAGATATAAGGCTTTGTTTACTCTGTTGCTAGGGTACTGTATTTGGTTGCTAGGGAAAAAAATGGCATCCACTAGTGATTACCCTTTGAGTCACGAGTCAAACGGTCCAAACCCCGTGTCTCTACGATGTTCTGATGCGGAGATATAAGGCTTTGTTTACTCTGTTGCTAGGGTACTGTATTTGGTTGCTAGGGGAAACAATGGCATCCACTAGTGATTACCCTCCGAGTCACGAGTCAAACGGTCCAAACCCCGTGTCTCTACGATGTTCTGATGCGGAGATATAAGGCTTTGTTTACTCTGTTGCTAGGGTACTGTATTTGGTTGCTAGGGAAAAAAATGGCATCCACTAGTGATTACCCTCCGAGTCACGAGTCAAACGGTCCAAACCCCGTGTCTCTACGATGTTCTGATGCGGAGATATAAGGCTTTGTTTACTCTGTTGCTAGGGTACTGTATTTGGTTGCTAGGGAAAAAAATGGCATCCACTAGTGATTACCCTCCGAGTCACGAGTCAAACGGTCCAACCCCCGTGTCTCTACGATGTTCTGATGCGGAGATATAAGGCTTTGTTTACTCTGTTGCTAGGGTACTGTATTTGGTTGCTAGGGAAAAAAATTGCATCCACTAGTGATTACCTTCCGAGTCATGAGTGAAACGGTCCAACCCCCGTGTCTCTACGATGTTCTGATGTGGAGATATAAGGCTTTGTTTACTCTGTTGCTAAGGTACTGTATTTGGTTGCTAGGGGCGTGGCTTGGGAGTGGCCAATGATGTGCCCAGTGATTACACTCCGAGTCACAAGTAAAACGGTCCAACCCCCGTGTCTCTACGATGTTCTGATGCGGAGATATAAGGCTTTGTTTACTCTGTTGCTAGGGTACTGTATTTGGTTGCTAGGGGCGTGGCTTGGGAGTGGCCAATTATGTGCCCAGTGATTACACTCCGAGTCACAAGTAAAACGCTCCAAACCCCGTGTCTCTACGATGTTCTGATGCGGAGATATAAGGCTTTGTTTATTCGGTTGCTAGGGTGCTCAAATTTGGTTGCTAGGGGCGTGGCTTGGGAGTGGCCAATGATGTGCCCAATTGTTACACCCCTAGTCACAAGTAAAACGGTCCAACCCCCGTGTCTCTACGATGTTCTGATGCCGAGATATAACTGTTTGTATTTTATGTTGCTAGGGTGCTCAAAAGTGGTTGCTAGGGGCGTGGCTTAGTAAGTCTGTAAGGATCCTGAGAGACTGATTGGATGCCTGAGTAAAATGAGCCCACCCCCATGTCTCTATGACACTGTGGTGCAAAGATATCCATCCGGGCATTTTATAATGGCAGTCTATGGTATAGGTTGCTAGGGTGCCCAAAATGGTTGCTATGGTAACCTTACACCCCATTGTGGGGGACGTCCTGACAGAGTCTAGCACCCTCTTCAAATTTAGTAACCCACATGTTTCTATGAAATCCTGGCTCGGACCTATGACCCGTCAAAATTTTTGCAATGTAAGTCTATGGGATTTTGCCCCATTGACTTTTCATTGGGGCACTTTTGGGCACCTCTTACACCCCAGGGGTACAACTTACACCCCATTGTGATCCATGTTCTTACAGAGCCTACCACCCTCTTCAAATGTTGTAACCCACATGTTTCTACAAAATCCTCGAGCGGAGCTATGACTCGTCAAAGTTGGGCGCAATGTTAAGTCAATGGGATTTTTTGGGTGGTTTTTCGCCCCCCTTTCGGAAATCCTGCACCCGATCGCTTATAAAAGTCATAGCACACCTCTCCTCAATAAGCCGGTCGATTTGAGCCCTAATTTATGGGTCTACGACAAAGCGTGCGGGACGAGTTACGCGCCGAAAAAGTGTCCAGAAAAAGAAGAATAATAATAATATCTTTGAGCAATAATAATAGTGATGCTTTGCATAAATGCAAGCACCACTAACTAGATAGGTACATTTCCTGAAGAAAATGTGAGTGGTGCTTGCCGTGGCAAGTTTCGGGGGACAATTTATGATTATACTCCAAGCCAAAAGTAAAATGGTCTCTACGATGTTCTGATGCGGAGATATAAGGCTTTGTTTACTCTGTTGCTAGGGTACTGTATTTGGTTGCTAGGGGAAAAAATGGCATCCACTAGTGATTACCCTCCGAGTCATGAGTCAAACGGTCCAACCCCCATGTCTCTACGATGTTCTGATGTGGAGATATAAGGCTTTGTTTACTCTGTTGCTAGGGTACTGTATTTGGTTGCTAGGGGCGTGGCTTGGGAGTGGCCAATGATGTGCCCAGTGATTACACTCCTAGTCACAAGTAAAACGGTCCAACCCCCGTGTCTCTACGATGTTCTGAAGCGGAGATATGAGGCTTTGTTTACTCTGTTGCTAGGGTACTGTATTTGGTTGCTAGGGGCGTGGCTTGGGAGTGGCCAATTATGTGCCCAGTGATTACACTCCGAGTCACAAGTAAAACGGTCTAACCCCCGTGTCTCTACGATGTTCTGATGCGGAGATATAAGGCTTTGTTTACTCTGTTGCTAGGGTACTGTATTTGGTTGCTAGGGGCGTGGCTTGGGAGTGGCCAATGATGTTCCCAGTGATTACACTCCGAGTCACAAGTAAAACGGTCCAAACCCCGTGTCTCTACGATGTTCTGATGCGGAGATATAAGGCTTTGTTTATTCGGTTGCTAGGGTGCTCAAATTTGGTTGCTAGGGGCGTGGCTTGGGAGTGGCCAATGATGTGCCCAATTGTTACACCCCTAGTCACAAGTAAAACGGTCCAACCCCCGTGTCTCTACGATGTTCTGATGCCGAGATATAACTGTTTGTATTTTATGTTGCTAGGGTGCTCAAAAGTGGTTGCTAGGGGCGTGGCTTAGTAAGTCTGTAAGGATCCTGAGAGACTGATTGGATGCCTGAGTAAAATGAGCCCACCCCCATGTCTCTATGACACTGTGGTGCAAAGATATCCATCCGGGCATTTTATAATGGCAGTCTATGGTATAGGTTGCTAGGGTGCCCAAAATGGTTGCTATGGTAACCTTACACCCCATTGTGGGGGACGTCCTGACAGAGTCTAGCACCCTCTTCAAATTTAGTAACCCACATGTTTCTATGAAATCCTGGCTCGTACCTATGACCCGTCAAAATTTTTGCAATGGTAAGTCTATGGGATTTTGCCCCATTGACTTTTCATTGGGGCACTTTTGGGCACCTCTTACACCCCAGGGGTACAACTTACACCCCATAGTGATCCATGTTCTTACAGAGCCTACCACCCTCTTCAAATGTTGTAACCCACATGTTTCTACAAAATCCTCGAGCGGAGCTATGACTCGTCAAAGTTGGGCGCAATGTTAAGTCAATGGGATTTTTTGGGTGGTTTTTCGCCCCCCTTTCGGAAATCCTGCACCCGATCGCTTATAAAAGTCATAGCACACCTCTCCTCAATAAGCCGGTCGATTTGAGCCCTAATTTATGGGTCTACGACAAAGCGTGCGGGACGAGTTACGCGCCGAAAAAGTGTCCAGAAAAAGAATAATAATAATAACTAGATAGGTACATTTCCTGAAGAAAATGTGAAGTGGTGCTTGCCGTGGCAAATTTCGAGGGACAATTTATGATTATACTCCAAGCCAAAAGTAAAACGGTCCACCCCAGTGTCTCTATGATGTTCTGATGCGGAGATATAAGGCTTTGTTTACTCTGTTGCCAGGGTACTGTATTTGGTTGCTAGGGAGAAAATTGGCATCCACCAGTGATAACACTCCAAGTCACGAGTAAAACGGTCCAACCCCCGTGTCTCTACGATTTTCTGATGTGGAGATATAATGATTTGTTTATTCGGTTGCTAGGGTGCTCATATTTGGTTGCTAGGGGCGTGGCTTAATACCTCTTGGCATCCACTACTGATTTCCCTCTGAGTCACGAGTAAAACGGTCCAACCCCCGTGTCTCTACGATTTTCTGATGCAGAGATATAAGGCTTTGTTTATTCGGTTGCTAGGGTGCTCATATTTGGTTGCTAGGGGCGTGGCTTAATACCTCTTGGCATCCACTAATGATTACCCTCTGAGTCACGAGTAAAACGGTCCAACCCCCGTGTCTCTACGATTTTCTGATGCAGAGATATAACGATTTGTTTATTCCGTTGCTAGGATGCTCATATTTGGTTGCTATGGGCGTGGCTTAATACAACTTGGCATCCACTAGTGATTACCCTCTGAGTCATGAGTAAAACGGTCCAACCCCCGTGTCTCTACGATTTTCTGATGCGGAGATATAAGGCTTTGTTTATTCGGTTGCTAGGGTGCTCATATTTGGTTGCTAGGGGCGTGGCTTAATACCTCTTGGCATCCACTAATGATTACCCTCTGAGTCACGAGTAAAACGGTCCAACCCCCGTGTCTCTACGATTTTCTGATGCGGAGATATAACGATTTGTTTATTCCGTTGCTAGGGTGCTCATATTTGGTTGCTAGGGGCGTGGCTTGGGAGTGGCCAATGATGTGGCAAGTGATTACACTCCGAGTCACAAGTAAAACGGTCCAACCCCCGTGTCGCTACGATGTTCTGATGCCGAGATATAACTGTTTGAATTTTATGTTGCTAGGGTGCTCAAAAGTGGTTGCTAGGGGCGTGGCTTAGTAACTCTGCAAGGGTCTTGAGAGGCTGATTGGATGCCTGAGTAAAATGAGCCCACCCCCATGTCTCTGTGACACTGTGGTGCAAAGATATCCCTCTGGGCATTTTGTAATGGCAGTCTATGGGATAGGTTGCTAGGGTGCCCAAAATGGTTGCTAGGGTAACATTACAACCCCATTGCGGGGGACGTCCTGACAGAGTCTAGCACCCTCTTCAAATTTAGTAACCCACATGCTTCTACGAAATCCTCGCTCGGACCTGTGACCCGTCAAAGTTTTTGCAATGTTAAGTCTATGGGATTTTCCCCCATTGACTTTTCATTGGGCATTTTTGGGCACCTCTTACACCCCAGGGGTACAACTTACACCCCATTGTGATGTATGTTCTTACAGAGTCTACCACCCTCTTCAAATGTTGTAACCCACATGTTTCTACAAAATCCTCGAGCGGAGCTATGACTTGTCAAAGTTTGGCGTAATGTTAAGTCAATGGGATTTTTCGGGTGGTTTTTTGCCCCCCTTTCGGAAATTCTGCACCCGACCGCTTATAAAAGTCATAGCCACCATCTCCTCAAAAAAACGGTCGATTTGAGCCCTCTTTCATGGGACTACGGCAAACCGTGCGGGACGAGTTACGCGCCGAAAAAGTGTGCAGACATAAGAATAATAATAATAATAATAATAATATCCCTGAGCAATAATAATAGTGATGCTTTGCATAAATGCAAGCACCACTAATAATAATAATAATAATAAGTATGCAAGATAGTAATAGTGATGCTTTGCATAAATGCAAGCACCACTAATAAGTATGCAAGATAATAATAGTGATGCCTTGCATAAATGCAAGCACCACTAATAATAATAATAATAATAATAAGCTTAGATCGAAGAACAGTATGTTGGCTTTGTCAAGCCAACATAATAATATCCCTGAGGAATAGTAATAGTGATGCCTTGCATAAATGCAAGCACCACTAACTAGATAGGTACATTTCCTGAAGAAAATGTGAAGTGGTGCTTGCCGTGGCAAATTTCGGGGGACAATATATGATTATACTCCAAGCCAAAAGTAAAACAATTCAACCCACATGTCTCTACGATATTCTGATGCGAAGATATAAGGCTTTGTTTATTCGGTTGCTAGGGTACTGTATTTGGTTGCTAGGGAGAAAATTGGCATCCACTAGTGATTACCCTCCGAGTCACGAGTCAAACGGTCAAACCCCCGTGTCTCTACGATGTTCTGATGCGGAGATATAAGGCTTTGTTTACTCTGTTGCTAGGGTACTGTATTTGGTTGCTAGGGAAAAAATTGGCATCCCATAATGATTACACTCTGAGTCACGAGTCAAACGGTCCAACCCCCGTGTCTCTACGATGTTCTGATGCGGAGATATAAGGCTTTGTTTACTCTGTTGCTTGGGTACTGTATTTGGTTGCTAGGGAAAAAATTGGCATCCCATAATGATTACACTCCGAGTCACGAGTCAAACGGTCCAACCCCCGTGTCTCTACGATGTTCTGATGCGGAGATATAAGGCTTTGTTTACTCTGTTGCTAGGGTACTGTATTTGGTTGCTAGGGAAAAAATTGGCATCCCATAATGATTACACTCTGAGTCACGAGTCAAACGGTCCAACCCCCGTGTCTCTACGATGTTCTGATGCGGAGATATAAGGCTTTGTTTACTCTGTTGCTAGGGTACTGTATTTGGTTGCTAGGGAAAAAATTGGCATCCCATAATGATTACACTCTGAGTCACTAGTCAAACGGTCCAACCCCCGTGTCTCTATGATGTTCTGATGCAGAGATATAACTGTTTGAATTTTATGTTGCTAGGGTGCTCAAAAGTGGTTGCTAGGGGCGTGGCTTAAAAGCTTTGGGAATATCCTGATAGACTGATTGGATGTCTGAGTAAAATGAGCCCACCCCCTTGTCTTTACGACATTGTAAAGCAAAGATATCCCATCTGGAACTTTTTTATTCCCTTATATGGGCATGTTTCCTGCCCCATTATAAGTCAATGGGAAAATTCGGGTGCCTCTTACACCCCAGGGGTACAACTTACACCCCATTGTGATCCATGTTCTTACAGAGTCTACCACCCTCTTCAAATAATGTAACCCACATGTTTCTACAAAATCCTCGCTCGTACCTATGACCCGTCAAAGTTTTTGCAATGTTAAGTCTATGGGATTTTCCCCCATTGACTTTTCATTGGGGCACTTTTGGGCACCTCTTACACCCCAGGGGTACAACTTACACCCCATTGTGATCCATGTTCTTACAGAGCCTACCACCTTCTTCAAATGTTGTAACCCACATGTTTCTACAAAATTCTCGAGCGGAGCTATGACTCGTCAAAGTTGGGCGCAATGTTAAGTCAATGGGATTTTTCGGGTGGTTTTTCGCCCCCCTTTCGGAAATCCTGCACCCAATCGCTTATAAAAGTCATAGCACACCTCTCCTCAATAAGCCGGTCGATTTGAGCCCTATTTCATGGGTCTACGACAAACCGTGCGGGACGAGTTACGCGCCGAAAAAAGTGTCCAGAAAAAGAAGAATAATAATAATTATAATAAGTATGCAAGATAATAATAGTGATGCCTTGCATAAATGCAAGCACCACTAATAATAATAATAATAATAATAAGCTTAGATCGAAGAACAGTATGTTGGCTTTGTCAAGCCAACATAATAATATCCCTGAGGAATAGTAATAGTGATGCCTTGCATAAATGCAAGCACCACTAACTAGATAGGTACATTTCCTGAAGAAAATGTGAAGTGGTGCTTGCCGTGGCAAATTTCGGGGGACAATATATGATTATACTCCAAGCCAAAAGTAAAACAATTCAACCCACATGTCTCTACGATATTCTGATGCGAAGATATAAGGCTTTGTTTATTCGGTTGCTAGGGTACTGTATTTGGTTGCTAGGGAGAAAATTGGCATCCACTAGTGATTACCCTCCGAGTCACGAGTCAAACGGTCAAACCCCCGTGTCTCTACGATGTTCTGATGCTGAGATATAAGGCTTTGTTTACTCTGTTGCTAGGGTACTGTATTTGGTTGCTAGGAAAAAATTGGCATCCACTAGTGATTACACTCCGAGTCACGAGTCAAACAGTCCAAACCCTGTGTCTCTACGATGTTCTGATGCGGAGATATAAGGGTTTGTTTACTCTGTTGCTAGGGTACTGTATTTGGTTGCTAGGGAAAAAAATGGCATCCACTAGTGATTACCCTCCGAGTCACGAGTCAAACGGTCCAAACCCCATGTCTCTACGATGTTCTGATGCGGAGATATAAGGCTTTGTTTACTCTGTTGCTAGGGTACTGTATTTGGTTGCTAGGGGCGTGGCTTAACACCTCTTGGCTTCCACTAGTGATTACCCTTCGAGTCACGAGTAAAACGGTCCAACCCCCGTGTCTCTACGATGTTCTGATGTGGAGATATAAGGCTTTGTTTATTCCGTTGCTAGGTGTTCATATTTGGTTGCTAGGGGCGTGGCTTAACACCTCTTGGCATCCCCTAGTGATTACCCTTCGAGTCACGAGTAAAACGGTCCAACCCCCGTGTCTCCACGATGTTCTGATGCGAAGATATAAGGCTTTGTTTATTCCGTTGCTAGGGTGTTCATATTTGGTTGCTAGGGGCGTGGCTTAACACCTCTTGGCATTAACTAGTGATTACCCTTCGAGTTACGAGTAAAACGGTCCAACCCCCTTGTCTCTACGATGTTCTGATGCAGAGATATAAGGCTTTGTTTATTTCGTTGCTAGGGTGCTCAAAATTTGGTTGCTAGGGGCGTGGCTTGGGAGTGGCCAATGATTTGGCCAGTGATTACACTCCGAGTCACAAGTAATACGGTCCAACCCCCGTGTCTCTACGATGTTCTGATTCCGAGATGTAACTGTTTGAATTTTATGTTGCTAGGGTGCTCAAAAGTGGTTGCTAAGGGCGTGGCTTAATACCTATGTAAGGATCCTGAGATACTGATTGGATGGCTGAGTAAAATGAGCCCACCCCCATGTCTCTATGACACTGTGCTGCAAAGATATCCATCTGCGCATTTTATAATGGCAGTCTATGGGAGATGTTGCTAGGGTCCCCAAAATTGTTGCTAGGGGCGTGGCTTAATAGCTCTGAGATGAACCTGAGAGACTGATTGGATGCCCGAGTAAAATGAGCCCACCCACTTATCTCTATGACATTGTAAAGTGAAGATATCCCATCTGGAACTTTTTTATTCCCTTATATGGGCATGTTTCCTGCCCCACTATAAGTCAATGGGAAATTTCGGGGGCCTCTTACACCCCAGGGGTACAACTTACACCCCAATGTCATGTATGTTCTTACAGAGTCTACCACCCTCTTCAAATGTTATAACCCACATGTTTCTACAAAATCCTCGAGCGGAGCTATGAGTTGTCAAAGTTGGGCCCAATGTTAAGTCAATGGGATTTTTCGGGTGGTTTTTTGCCCCCCTTTCGGAAATCCTGCACCCGATCCCTTATAAAAGTCATAGCAGACGTGTCCTCAATAAGCCGGTCGTTTTGAGCCCTGTTTCATTGGTCTACGACAAACCGTGTGGGACGAGTTACGCGCCGAAAAAGTGTCCAGATATAAGAATAAATAAATAAAGATATAATAATAAGTATGAGCAATAGTAATAGTGATGCCTTGCATAAATGCAAGCACCACTAATAAGTATGAGCAGTAATAATAGTGATGCCTTGCATAAATGCAAGCACCACTAATAATAATAACTAGATATTAAAGTTTGAGGACAAACTTTATGTTGGCTTGAAAAAGCGTAGCCTGAACATTTAAAATGGTTTGACAGAAGTTTATTTTAGTAGGCTATCTGGCTGTTAGCATGATTAGCATGAAGTTAGCATGATTAGCATGAAGCTAGCATGATCAGTATGAAGCTAGCATGAAGCTAACATGATTAGCATGAAGCTAACATGAAGCTAACATGATTAGCATGAAGCTAGCATGATGCTAGCATGATTAGCATGAAGCTAGCATGAAGCTAACATGATTAGCATGAAGCTAGAATGAAGCTAACATTTATTCCGTTGCTAGGGTACTAAGTTTGGTTGCTAAGGAGAAAATTGGCATCCCATAATGATCAACCTTCAAGCCACAAGTAAAACGGTCTAACCCCCGTGTCTCTATGATGTTCTGAAGCGGAGATATAAGGCATTGTTTATTCCGTTGCTAGGGTACTAAGTTTGGTTGCTAGGGAGAAAATTGGCATCCCATAATGATCAACCTTCAAGCCACAAGTAAAACGGTCCAACCCCCATGTCTCTATGATGTTCTGAAGCGGAGATATAAGGCTTTGTTTATTCCGTTGCTAGGGTACTAAGTTTGGTTGCTAGGGAGAAAATTGGCATCCCATAATGATCAACCTTCAAGCCACAAGTAAAACGGTCCAACCCCCGTGTCTCTATGATGTTCTGAAGCGGAGATATAAGGCTTTGTTTATTCCGTTGCTAGGGTACTAAGTTTGGTTTGCTAGGGATAAAATTGGCATCCCATAATGATCAACCTTCAAGCCACAAGTAAAACGGTCAAACCCCCGTGTCTCTAAGATTTTCTGAAGCGGAGATAAAAGGCTTTGTTTATTCCGTTGCTAGGGTACTAAGTTTGGTTGCTAGGGAGAAAAATGGCATCCCATAATGATCACACTTAAAGCCACAAGTAAAACGGTCCAACCCCCGTGTCTCTACAATGTTCTGATGCTGAGATATAAGGCTTTGTTTATTCCGTTGCTAGGGTACTAAGTTTGGTTGCTAGGTAGGAAATTGGCATCCCATAATAATCAACCTTCAAGCCACAAGTAAAACGGTCCAACCCCCGTGTCTCTGAGATGTTCTGAAGCGGAGAAATACGGCTTTGTTTATTCCGTTGCTAGGGTACTAAGTTTGGTTGCTAGGGAGAAAATTGGCATCCCATAATGATCAACCTTCAAGCCACAAGTAAAACGGTCCAACCCCCATGTCTCTATGATGTTCTGAAGCGGAGATATAAGGCTTTGTTTATTCCGTTGCTAGGGTACTAAGTTTGGTTGCTAGGGAGAAAATTGGCATCCCATAATGATCAACCTTCAAGCCACAAGTAAAACGGTCCAACCCCCGTGTCTCTATGATGTTCTGAAGCGGAGATATAAGGCTTTGTTTATTCCGTTGCTAGGGTACTAAGTTTGGTTGCTAGGGAGAAAATTGGCATCCCATAATGATCAACCTTCAAGCCACAAGTAAAACGGTCCAACCCCCGTGTCTCTATGATGTTCTGAAGCGGAGATATAAGGCTTTGTTATTCCGTTGCTAGGGTACTAAGTTTGGTTGCTAGGGAGAAAAATTGGCCTCCCATAATGATCAACCTTCAAGCCACAAGTAAAACGGTCCCACCCCCGTGTCTCTATGATGTTCTGAAGCGGAGATATAAGGCTTTGTTTATTCCGTTGCTAGGGTACTAAGTTTGGTTGCTAGGGAGAAAATTGGCATCCCATAATGATCAACCTTCAAGCCACAAGTAAAACGGTCCAACCCCCGTGTCTCTATGATGTTCTGAAGCGGAGATATAAGGCTTTGTTTATTCCGTTGCTAGGGTACTTAGTTTGGTTGCTAGGGAGAAAATTGGCATCCCATAATGATCAACCTTCAAGCCACAAGTAAAACGGTCCAACCCCCGTGTCTCTATGATGTTCTGAAGCGGAGATATAAGGCTTTGTTTATTCCGTTGCTAGGGTACTAAGTTTGGTTGCTAGGGAGAAAATTGGCATCCCATAATGATCAACCTTCAAGCCACAAGTAAAACGGTCCAACCCCCATGTCTCTACGACACTCTAAAGTGAAGATATTCCATCTGGGACGCTTTTATTCCTTTATATGGGCATGTTTCCTGCCCCATTATAAGTCAATGGAAAATTTTGGGGGCCTCTTACACCCCAGGGGTACAGCTTACACCCCATTGTGATGTATGTTCTTACAGAGCCTGTCAGCCTCCTTAAATGTGGTAACCCACAAGTTTCTACAAGTTTCTCACTCACAGCTATGACCCGTCAAAATTTGTCTCAATGTTAAGTCAATAAAAAATTTTGGGGTGTTCGAGCCCCCCGTTTAGGAATTCGGAAGGTCCCATCAGTTAGAAAAGATATAGCACACTCCGTCAGACCAGTCTGAAGGTCCGTGGAAAATTTGGTGCATGTAGCTTGAAAGCTCTAGGGCGAGTTAGTGTTCGTAATTTTGGTCTCAGAAAAAGAATATTAATAACTAGATATTAAAGTTTGAAGACAACCTTTATGTTGGCTTGAAAAAGCGTAGCCTGAACGTTTAAAACGGTTTGACAGAAGTTTAGTTTAGTAGGCTGTCTGCCAGCTAGTATGTTTAAGTATAAAGGTAGCATGATTAGCATGATGCTAGCATGATTAGCATGAAGCTAGCATGATGGTAGCATGATTAGCATGAAGCTAGCATGATGCTAGCATGATTAGCATGATGCTAGCATGATGCTAACATGATTAGCATTAAGCTAACATGATGCTAGCATGATTAACATGAGGCTAGCATGATACTAACATGATTAGCATGATGTTAGCATGATGATAGCATGATTAGCATGAAGCTGCATGATGTTAGCATGAAGCTAGCATGATGCTAGCATGATTAGCATGAAGCTAGCATGATGCTAGCATGATTAGCATGAAGCTAGCATGATGCTAGCATGATTAGCATGAAGCTAGCATGATGCTAGCATGATTAGCATGAAGCTAGCATGATGCTAACATGATTAGCATGAAGCTAGCATGATGCTAGCATGATTAGCATGAAGCTAGCATGATGCTAGCATGATTAGCATGAAGCTAGCATGATGCTAGCATGATTAGCATGAAGCTAGCATGATGATAGCATGATTAGCATGAAGCTAGCATGAAGCTAGCATGAAGCTAGAATGATGTTAGCATGATTAGCATGAAGCTAGCATGATTAGCATGAAGCTAGCATGATTAGCATGAAGCTAGCATGATTAGAATGAAGCTAACATGAAACTAGCATGATTAGCATGAAGCTAGCATGATGTTAGTATGATTAGCATGAAGCTAGCATGATGCTAGCATGATTAGCATGAAGCTAGCATGATGCTAGCATGATTAGCATGAAGCTAGCATGATGTTAGCATGATTAGCATGAAGCTAGCATGATGCTAACATGTTTAGCATGAAGTTAGCATGATGCTAGCATGATTAACATGAAGCTAGCATGATGCTAGCATGATTAGCATGAAGCTAGCATGATGCTAGCATGATTAGCATGAAGCTAGCATGATGATAGCATGATTAGCATGAAGTTAGCATGAAGCTAGCATGAAGCTAGAATGATGTTAGCATGATTAGCATGAAGCTAGCATGATTAGCATGAAGCTAGCATGATTAGCATGAAGCTAGCATGATTAGAATGAAGCTAACATGAAACTAGCATGATTAGCATGAAGCTAGCATGATGTTAGTATGATTAGCATGAAGCTAGCATGAGGCTAGCATGATTAGCATGAAGTTAGCATGAGGTTAGCATGATTAGCATGAAGTTAGCATGAGGTTAGCATGATTAGCATGAAGCTAGCATGATTTAACGTGAAGTTAGCATGATTAGCATGATGCTAACATGATTAACATGAAGCTAGCACTATTTAACGTGAAGCTAACAAGATTTAACATGAAGCTAGCATGATTTAGCACGAGGTTAGCAAGATATATTATGAAATTAGCATAAAGCTAGCATGAAACTAGCATGAAGCTAGTATGACTTAGCATGAAGCTAGCATAAAGCTAACATGACCCAAAGACCCAACCCCCATGTCTCTATGATGTTCAGATCCAGAGATATAAGGCTTCGTTTATTATGTTGCTAGGGTCCTCATATTTGGTTGCTAGGGGCGTGGCTTATTACCTCAATAAGAATCCTATTAAGACTGATTGGATGCCTGAGTAAAATGAGCCCAACCATATGTCTCTATGACACTCTGGTGCAAAAATATCCATCTGGGCTTTCTATAATGGTAGTTTATGGGAGATGTTGCTAAGGTACCCAAAGTTGTTGCTAGGGGCGTGGCTTAATAGCTCTGGGGTGTTCCTAAGAGACTGATTGGATGCCGGAGTAAAATGAGCCCACCCCTATGTCTCTAGGACACTCTAAAGTGAAGATATTCCATCTGGGACGCTTTTATTCCCTTTTATGGGCATGTTTCCTGCCCCATTATAAGTCAATGGGAAATTTTGGGGGCCTCTTACACCCCAGGGGAACAGCTTACACCCCATTGTGAGGTATGTTCTTACACAGCCTGTCAGCCTCCTTAAGTGTGGTAAGCCACAAGTTTCTACAAGTTTCTCACTCGCAGCTATGACCCGTCAAAGTTTGTCTCAATGTTAAGTCAAAGGGAATTTTGGGGTGTTTGAGCGCCCCGTTTAGGAATTCGGAAGGTCCCATCAGTTAGAAAAGATATAGCACACTAAGTCAGACCAGCCTGAAGGTCCGTGGAAAATTTGGTACATGTAGCTTGAAAGGTCTAGGGCGAGTTAGTGTCAGAAATTTTGAGGGGGTAGAATAATAATAAGAACTAGATAGGTACATTTCCTGAAGAAAATGTTAGTGGTGCTTGCCGTGGCAAGTTTCGTGGGACAATTTATGATTATACTCCAAGCCAAAAGTCAAACGATCCAAACCCCGTGTCTCTACGATGTTCTGATGCGGAGATATAAGGCTTTGTTTACTCTGTTGCTAGGGTACTGTATTTGGTTGCTAGGGAAAAAATGGCATCCACTAGTGATCACCCTCCGAGTCACGAGTCAAACGGTCCAAACCCCGTGTCTCTACGATGTTCTGATGCGGAGATATAAGGCTTTGTTTACTCTGTTGCTAGGGTACTGTATTTGGTTGCTAGGGAAAAAAATGGGATCCACTAGTGATTATCCTCCGAGTCACGAGTCAAACGGTCCAAACCCCATGTCTCTACGATGTTCTGATGCGGAGATATAAGGCTTTGTTTACTCTGTTGCTAGGGTACTGTATTTGGTTGCTAGGGAAAAAAATGGCATCCACTAGTGATTACCCTCCGAGTTATGAGTCAAACGGTCCAACCCCCATGTCTCTACGATGTTCTGATGTGGAGACATAAGGCTTTGTTTACTCTGTTGCTAGGGTACTGTATTTGGTTGCTAGGGGCGTAGCTTGGGAGTGGCCAATGATGAGCCCAGTGATTACACTCCGAGTCACAAGTAAAACGGTCCAACCCCCGTGTCTCTACGATGTTCTGATCCGGAGATATAAGGCTTTGTTTACTCTGTTGCTAGGGTACTGTATTTGGTTGCTAGGGAAAAAATTGGCATCCCATAATGATTACACTCTGAGTCACTAGTCAAACGGTCCAACCCCCGTGTCTCTACGATGTTCTGGTGCGGAGATATAAGGCTTTGTTTACTCTGTTGCTAGGGTACTGTATTTGGTTGCTAGGGAAAAAATTGGCATCCCATAATGATTACACTCTGAGTCATGAGTAAAACGGTCCAACCCCCGTGTCTCTACGACATTGTAAAGCGAAGATATCCCATCTGGAACTTTTTTATTCCCTTATATGGGCATGTTTCCTGCCCCATTATAAGTCAATGGGAATTTTCGGGTGCCTCTTACACCCCAGGGGTACAACTTACACCCCAATGTCATGTATGTTCTTACATAGCCTACCACCCTCTTCAAATAATGTAACCCACATGTTTCTATGAAATCCTCACTCGTACCTATGACGCGTCAAAATTTTTCCAATGTTAAGTCAATGGGATTTTGCCCCATTGACTTTTCATTGGGCATTTTTGGGCACCTCTTACACCCCAGGGGTACAACTTACACCCCATTGTGATCCATGTTGTTACAGAGTCTACCACCCTCTTCAAATGTTGTAACCCACATGTTTCTATAAAATCCTTGAGCGGAGCTATGACTCGTCAAAGTTGGGCGCAATGTTAAGTCAATGGGATTTTTCGGGTGGTTTTTCGCCCCCCTTTCGGAAATCCTGCACCCGATCCCTTATAAAAGTCATAGCAGACGTGTCCTCAATAAGCCGGTCATTTTGAGCCCTGTTTTATTGGTCTACGACAAACCGTGTGGGACGAGTTACGCGCCGAAAAAGTGTCCAGATATAAGAATAATAAATAAAGATATAAATAAATAATAAGTATGAGCAATAGTAATAGTGATGCCTTGCATAAATGCAAGCACCACTAACTAGATAGGTACATTTCCTGAAGAAAATGTGAAGTGGTGCTTGCCGTGGCAAATTTCGAGGGACAATTTATGATTATACTCCAAGCCAAAAGTAAAATGATCCAACCCTCGTGTCTCTATGATGTTCTGATGCAGAGATATAAGGCTTTGTTTACTCTGTTGCTAGGGTACTGTATTTGGTTGCTAGGGGAAAAAATGGCATCCACTAGTGATTACCCTCCGAGTCACGAGTCAAACGGTCCAACCCCCGTGTCACTACGATGTTCTGATGAGGAGATATAAGGCTTTGTTTACTCTGTTGCTAGGGTACTGTATTTGGTTTCTAGGGGGAAAAATGGCATCCACTAGTGATTACCCTCCGAGTCACGAGTCAAACGATCCAACCCCCGTGTCTCTACGATGTTCTGATGCGGAGATATAAGGCTTTGTTTACTCTGTTGCTAGGGTACTGTATTTGGTTGCTAGGGAAAAAATGGCATCCACTAGTGATTACCCTCCGAGTCACGAGTCAAACGGTCCAAACCCCGTGTCTTTACGATGTTCTGATGCGGAGATATAAGGCTTTGTTTACTCTGTTGCTAGGGTACTGTATTTGGTTGCTAGGGAAAAAAATGGCATCCACTAGTGATTACCCTCCGAGTCACGAGTCAAACGGTCCAACCCCCGTGTCTCTACGATGTTCTGATGCGGAGATATAAGGTTTTGTTTACTCTGTTGCTAGGGTACTGTATTTGGTTGCTAGGGAAAAAAATAGCATCCACTAGTGATTACCCTCCGAGTCATGAGTCAAACGGTCCAACCCCCGTGTCTCTACGATGTTCTGATGCGGAGATATAAGGCTTTGTTTACTCTGTTGCTAGGGTACTGTATTTGGTTGCTAGGGAAAAAAATGGGATCCACTAGTGATTACCCTCCGAGTCACGAGTCAAACGGTCCAAACCCCATGTCTCTACGATGTTCTGATGCGGAGATATAAGGCTTTGTTTACTCTGTTGCTAGGGTACTGTATTTGGTTGCTAGGGAAAAAAATGGCATCCACTAGTGATTACCCTCCGAGTCATGAGTCAAACGGTCAAACCCCCGTGTCTCTACGATGTTCTTATGCGGAGATATAAGGGTTTGTTTACTCTGTTGCTAGGGCACTGTATTTGGTTGCTAGGGGCGTGGCTTGGGAGTGGCCAATGAAGTGCCCAGTGATTACACTCCGAGTCACAAGTAAAACGGTCTAACCCCCGTGTCTCTACGATGTTCTGATGCGGAGATATAAGGCTTTGTTTACTCTGTTGCTAGGGTACTGTATTTGGTTGCTAGGGGCGTGGCTTGGGAGTGGCCAATGATGTGCCCAGTGATTACACTCCAAGTCACAAGTAAAACGGTCCAAACCCCGTGTCTCTACGATGTTCTGATGCGGAGATATAAGGCTTTGTTTATTCGGTTGCTAGGGTGCTCAAATTTGGTTGCTAGGGGCGTGGCTTGGGAGTGGCCAATGATGTGCCCAATTGTTACACCCCTAGTCACAAGTAAAACGGTTCAACCCC
Source organism: Paramisgurnus dabryanus (assembly GCF_030506205.2). NCBI lineage: Eukaryota > Metazoa > Chordata > Actinopteri > Cypriniformes > Cobitidae > Paramisgurnus > Paramisgurnus dabryanus. Next base: position 4,711,289 of record NC_133337.1, read on the forward strand.
CGTGTCTCTACGATGTTCTGATGCCGAGATATAACTGTTTGTATTTTATGTTGCCAGGGTGCTCAAAAGTGGTTGCTAGGGGCGTGGCTTAGCAACTCTGTAAGGATCCTGAGCGACTGATTGGATGCCTGAGTAAAATGAGCCCACCCCCATGTCTCTATGACACTGTGGTGCAAAGATATCCATCTGGGCATTTTATAATGGCAGTCTATGGGATAGGTTGCTAGGGTGCTCAAAAGTGGTTGCTAGGGGCGTGGCTTAATAGCTCTGAGATGATCCTGAGAGACTGATTGGATGCCAGAGTAAAATGAGCCCACCCACTTATCTCTACGACACTGTAAACCAAAGATATCCCATCTGGAACTGTTTTATTCCCTTATATGGGCATGTTTCCTGCCCCATTATAAGTCAATGGGAATTTTCGGGTGCCTCTTATACCCCAGGGGTACAACTTACACCCCAATGTGATGTATGTTCTTACAGAGCCTACCACCCTCTTCAAATTTAGTAACCCACATGTTTCTAAGGAATCCTCACTCGTACCTATGACCCGTCAAAATTTTTGCAATGTTAAGTCTATGGGATTTTGCCCCATTGACTTTTCATTAGGCATTTTTGGGCACCTCTTACACCCCAGGGGTACAACTTACACCCCATTATGATGTATGTTCTTAGAGAGCCTACCACCCTCTTCAAATGTTGTAACCCACATGTTTCTATAAAATCCTCGAGCGGAGCTATGACTCGTCAAAGTTGGGCGCAATGTTAAGTCAATGGGATTTTTCGGGTGGTTTTTCGCCCCCCTTTCAGAAATCCTGCACCCGATCGCTTATAAAAGTCATAGCACACCTCTCCTCAATAATCCGGTCGATTTGAGCCCTCTTTCATGGGACTACGTTAAACCGTGCGGGACGAGTTACGCGCCGAAAAAGTGTCCAGAAAAAGAAGAATAATAATAATAAGTATGGGGAATAATAATAGTGATGCCTTGCATAAATGCAAGCACCACTAACTAGATAGGTACATTTCCTGAAGAAAATGTGAAGTGGTGCTTGCCGTGGCAAATTTTGGGGGACAATATATGATTATACTCTAAGCCACAAGTAAAACGATCCAACCGCCATGTCTCTATGATGTTCTGATGCGGAGATATAAGGCTTTGTTTATTCTGTTGCTAGGGTACTGTATTTGGTTGCTAGGGAGAAATTTGGCACCCCATAATGATCATACTCCAAGCCACAAGTAAAACGGTCCAACCCCCGTCTCTCTACGTTGTTCTGATGCGGAGATATAAAGCTTTGTTTATTCCGTTGCTAGGGTACTAAGTTTGGTTGCTAGGGAGAAAATTGGCATCCCATAATGATCATACTCCAAGCCACAAGTAAAACGGTCCAACCCCCGTGTCTCTACGATGTTCTGATGCGGAGATATAAGGCTTTGTTTATTTGGTTGCTAGGGTACTGTATTTGGTTGCTAGGGAGAAAATTGGCATCCCATAATGATCATACTCCAAACCACAAGTAAAACGGTCCAACCCCCCGTGTCTCTACGATGTTCTAATGCGGAGATATAAGGCTTTGTTTATTCGGTTGCTAGGGTACTAAGTTTGGTTGCTAGGGAGAAAATTGGCATCCCATAATGATCATACTCCAAGCCACAAGTAAAACGGTCCAACCCCCGTGTCTCTACGTTGTTCTGATACGGAGATATAAGGCTTTGTTTATTCCGTTGCTAGGATAATAAGTTTGGTTGCTAGGGGCGTGGCTTAATACCTCTTGGCATCCACTAATGATTACCCTCCAAGTCATGAGTCAAACGGTCCAACCCCAGCCTCTCTACGATGTTCTGATGCCGAGATATAAGGCTTTGTTTGTTCTGTTGCTAGGGTGTTCATATTTGGTTGCTAGGGGCGTGGCTTAATACCTCTTGGCATGCACTAGTGATTACCCTCCAAGTCACGAGTCAAACGGTCCAACCCCCGCGTCTCTACGATGTTCTAATGCGGAGATATAAGGCTTTGTTTATTCGGTTGCTAGGGTGCTCAAATTTGGTTGCTATGGGCGTGGCTTGGGAGTGGCCAATGATGTGGCCAGTTATTACTCTCCATGTCACAAGTAAAACGGTCCAACCCCCGTGTCTCTATGATGATCTGATGCCGAGATATAACTGTTTGAATTTTATGTTGCTAGGGTGCTCAAAAGTGGTTGCTAGGGGCGTGGCTTAATACCTATGCAAAGATCCTGAGAGACTGATTGGATGCCTGAGTAAAATGAGTCCACCCACTTATCTCTACGACACTGTAAAGCAAAGATATCCCATCTGGAACGGTTTTATTCCCTTATATGGGCGTGTTCCCTGCCCCATTATAAGTCAATGGGGCACTTTTGGGCACCTCCTACACCCCAGGGGTACAACTTACACCCCAATGTGATGTATGTTCTTACAGAGTCTACCACCCTCTTCAAATGTTGTAACCCACATGTTTCTACAAAATCCTCGAGGTGAGCTATGACCCGTCAAAGTTGGGCGCAATGTTAAGTCAATGGGATTTTTTAGGTGGTTTTTCGCCCCCCTTTCGAAAATCCTGCACCCGATCGCTTATAAAAGTCATAGCACACCTCTCCTCAATAATCCGGTCGCTTTGAGCCCTCTTTCATGGGACTACGGCAAACCGTGCGGGACGAGTTAAGTGCCGAAAAAGTGTCCAGATATAAGAAGAAGAATAATAATAACCGAAAGCAATAATAATAGTGATGCCTTGCATAAATGCAAGCACCACTAATAATAACTAGATAGGTACATTTCCTGAAGAAAATGTGAGTGGTGCTTGCCGTGGCAAATTTCGGGGGACAATATATGATTATACTTCAAGCCAAAAGTAAAACAATTCAACCCACATGTCTCTACGATATTCTGATTCGAAGATATAAGGCTTTGTTCATTCGGTTGCTAGGGTACTGTATTTGGTTGCTAGGGAGAAAATTGGCATCCACTAGTGATTACACTCCGAGTCACGAGTCAAACGGTCAAACCCCCCTTGTCTCTACGATGTTCTGATGCGGAGATATAAGGCTTTGTTTACTCTGTTGCTAGGGTACTGTATTTGGTTGCTAGGGAAAAAATTGGCATCCACTAGTGATTACACTCCGAGATACGACTCAAACGGTCCAACCCCCGTGTCTCTGCAATGTTCTGATGTGGAGATAAAAGGCTTTGTTTACTCTGTTGCTAGGGTAATGTATTTGGTTGCTAGGGAGAAAATTGGCATCCACTAGTGATTACACTCCGAGTCACGAGTCAAACGGTCCAACCCCCGTGTCTCTACGATGTTCTGATGCGGAGATATAAGGCTTTGTTTACTCTGTTGCTAGGGTACTGTATTTGGTTGCTAGGGAAAAAAATGGCATCCACTAGTGATTACCCTCCGAGTCACGAGTCAAACGGTCCAAACCCCGTGTCTCTACGATGTTCTGATGCGGAGATATAAGGCTTTGTTTACTCTGTTGCTAGGGTACTGTATTTGGTTGCTAGGGAAAAAAATTTGATCCACTAGTGATTACCCTCCGAGTCATGAGTCAAACGGTCCAACCCCCGTGTCTCTACGATGTTCTGATGCGGAGATATAAGGCTTTGTTTACTCTGTTGCTAGGGTACTGTATTTGGTTGCTAGGGAAAAAAATGGCATCCACTAGTGATTACCCTCCGAGTCATGAGTCAAACGGTCCAACCCCCATGTCTCTACGATGTTCTGATGTGGAGATATAAGGCTTTGTTTACTCTGTTGCTAGGGTACTGTATTTGGTTGCTAGGGGCGTGGCTTGAGAGTGGCCAATGATGTGCCCAGTGATTACACTCCGAGTCACAAGTAAAACGGTCCAACCCCCGTGTCTCTACGATGTTCTGATGCGGAGATATAAGGCTTTGTTTACTCTGTTGCTAGGGTACTGTATTTGGTTGCTAGGGGCGTGGCTTGGGAGTGGCCAATTATGTGCCCAGTGATTACACTCCGAGTCACAAGTAAAACGGTCCAACCCCCGTGTCTTTACGATGTTCTGATGCGGAGATATAAGGCTTTGTTTACTCTGTTGCTAGGGTACTGTATTTGGTTGCTAGGGGCGTGGCTTGGGAGTGGCCAATGATGTGCCCAGTGATTACACTCCGAGTCACAAGTAAAACGGTCCAAACCCCGTGTCTCTACGATGTTCTGATGCGGAGATATAAGGCTTTTTTTATTCGGTTGCTAGGGTGCTCAAATTTGGTTGCTAGGGGCGTGGCTTGGGAGTGGCCAATGATGTGCCCAATTGTTACACCCCTAGTAACAAGTAAAACGGTCCAACCCCCGTGTCTCTACGATGTTCTGATGCCGAGATATAACTGTTTGTATTTTATGTTGCTAGGGTGCTCAAAAGTGGTTGCTAGGGGCGTGGCTTAGTAAGTCTGTAAGGATCCTGAGAGACTGATTGGATGCCTGAGTAAAATGAGCCCACCCCCATGTCTCTATGACACTGTGGTGCAAAGATATCCATCCGGGCATTTTATAATGGCAGTCTATGGTATAGGTTGCTAGGGTGCCCAAAATGGTTGCTATGGTAACCTTACACCCCATTGTGGGGGACGTCCTGACAGAGTCTAGCACCCTCTTCAAATGTAGTAACCCACATGTTTCTATGAAATCCTGGCTCGGACCTATGACCCGTCAACATTTTTGCAATGGTAAGTCTATGGGATTTTGCCCCATTGACTTTTCATTGGGGCACTTTTGGGCACCTCTTACACCCCAGGGGTACAACTTACACCCCATTGTGATCCATGTTCTTAAAGAGCCTACCACCCTCTTCAAATGTTATAACCCACATGTTTCTACAAAATCCTCGAGCGGAGCTATGACTCGTCAAAGTTGGGCGCAATGTTAAGTCAATGGGATTTTTTGGGTGGTTTTTCGCCCCCCTTTCGGAAATCCTGCACCCGATCGCTTATAAAAGTCATAGCAGTCCTCTCCTCAATAAGCCGGTCGTTTTGAGCCCTAATTTATGGGTCTACGACAAAGCGTGCGGGACGAGTTACGCGCCAAAAAAGTGTCCAGAAAAAGAAGAATAATAATAATAACTAGATAGGTACATTTCCTGAAGAAAATGTGAAGTGGTGCTTGCCGTGGCAAATTTCGGGGGACAATATATGATTATACTCCAAGCCAAAAGTAAAACAATTCAACCCACATGTCTCTACGATATTCTGATGCGAAGATATAAGGCTTTGTTTATTCGGTTGCTAGGGTACTGTATTTGGTTGCTAGGGAGAAAATTGGCATCCACTAGTTATTACACTCCGAGATACGAGTCAAACGGTCCAACCCCCGTGTCTCTGCGATGTTCTGATGTGGAGATAAAAAGCTTTGTTTACTCTGTTGCTAGGGTAATGTATTTGGTTGCTAGGGAGAAAATTGGCATCCACTAGTGATTACACTCCGAGTCACGAGTCAAACGGTCCAAACCCCGTGTCTCTACGATGTTCTGATGCGGAGATATAAGGGTTTGTTTACTCTGTTGCTAGGGTACTGTATTTGGTTGCTAGGGAAAAAAATGGCATCCACTAGTGATTACCCTCCGAGTCACGAGTCAAACGGTCCAAACCCCCTTGTCTCTACGATGTTCTGATGCGGAGATATAAGGCTTTGTTTACTCTGTTGCTAGGGTACTGTATTTGGTTGCTAGGGGCGTGGCTTGGGAGTGGCCAATGATGAGCCCAGTGATTACACTCCGAGTCACAAGTAAAACGGTCCAACCCCCGTGTCTCTACGATGTTCTGATGCGGAGATATAAGGCTTTGTTTACTCTGTTGCTAGGGTACTGTATTTGGTTGCTAGGGGCGTGGCTTGGGAGTGGCCAATGATGTGCCCAGTGATTACACTCCGAGTCACAAGTAAAACGGTCCAACCCCCGTGTCTCTACGATGTTCTGATGCGGAGATATAAGGCTTTGTTTACTCTGTTGCTAGGGTACTGTATTTGGTTGCTAGGGGCGTGGCTTGGGAGTGGCCAATGATGTGCCCAGTGATTACACTCCGAGTCACAAGTAAAACGGTCCAAACCCTGTGTCTCTACGATGTTCTGATGCGGAGATATAAGGCTTTGTTTATTCGGTTGCTAGGGTGCTCAAATTTGGTTGCTAGGGGCGTGGCTTGGGAGTGGCCAATGATGTGCCCAATTGTTACACCCCTAGTCACAAGTAAAACGGTCCAACCCCCGTGTCTCTACGATGTTCTGATGCCGAGATATAACTGTTTGTATTTTATGTTGCTAGGGTGCTCAAAAGTGGTTGCTAGGGGCGTGGCTTAGTAAGTCTGTAAGGATCCTGAGAGACTGATTGGATGCCTGAGTAAAATGAGCCCACCCCCATGTCTCTATGACACTGTGCTGCAAAGATATCCATCTGGGCATTTTATAATGGCAGTCTATGGGAGATGTTGCTAGGGTGCTCAAAAGTGGTTGCTAGGGGCGTGGCCTAATAGCTCTGAGATGATCCTGAGAGACTGATTTAATGCCCGAGTAAAATGAGCCCACCCACTTATCTCTACGACACTGTAAAGCAAAGATATCCCATCTGGAACGATTTTATTCCCTTATATGGGTGTGTTCCCTGCCCCATTATAAGTCAATGGAAAATTTCGGGTGCCTCTTACACCCCAGGGGTACAGCTTACACCCCATTGTGATGTATGTTCTTACAGAGCCTACCACCCTCTTCAAATGTTATAACCCACATGTTTCTACCAAATCCTCGAGCGGAGCTATGACCCGTCAAAGTTCGGCCCAATGTTAAGTCAATGGGATTTTTCGGGTGGTTTTTCGCCCCCCTTTCGGAAATCCTGCACCCGATCTCTTATAAAAGTCATAGCACACCTCTCCTCAATAATCCGGTCAATTTGAGCCCTCTTTCGTGTGTCTACGACAAACCGTGTGGGACGAGTTACGCGCCGAAAAAGTGTGCAGACATAAGAATAATAAGATATAATAATAATAATAATAATAAGTATGAGCAATAATAATAGTGATGCCTTGCATAAATGCAAGCACCACTAACTAGATAGGTACATTTCCTGAAGAAAATGTGAGTGGTGCTTGCCGTGGCAAAATTCTGGGGACCATATATGATTATACTCCAAGCCAAAAGTTAAACGATCCAACTCCCGTGTCTGTACGATGTTCTGATGTGGAGATATAAGGCTGTGTTTATCCAGTTGCTAGGGTACTGTATTTGGTTGCTAGGGAAAAATTTGGCATCCCATAATGATTACACTCTGAGTCACGAGTCATACGGTCCAACCCCCGTGTCTCAACGATGTTCTGGTGCAGAGATATAAGGCATTGTTTATTCTGTTGCTAGGGTACTGTATTTGGTTGCTAGGGAAAATTTTGACATCCCATAATGATTACACTCTGAGTCACGAGTCAAACGATCCAACCCCCATGTCTCTACGATGTTCTGATGCGGAGATATAAGGCTTTGTTTACTCTGTTGCTAGGGTACTGTATTTGGTTGCTAGGGAAAAAAATGGCGTCTCATAGTGATTACCCGCCGAGACACGAGTCAAACGGTCCAACCCCCGTGTCTCTACGATGTTCTGATGCGGAGATATAAGGCTTTGTTTACTCTGTTGCTAGGGTACTGTATTTGGTTGCTAGGGAAAAAATTGGCATCCCATAATGATTACACTCTGAGTCACGAGTCAAACGGTCCAACCCCCATGTCTCTACGATGTTCTGATGCGGAGATATAAGGCTTTGTTTACTCTGTTGCTAGGGTACTGTATTTGGTTGCTAGGGAAAAAATTGGCATCCCATAATGACTACACTCTGAGTCACGAGTCAAACGGTCCAACCCCCATGTCTCTACGATGTTCTGATGCTGAGATATAAGGCTTTGTTTACTCTGTTGCTAGGGTACTATATTTGGTTGCTAGGGAAAAAATTGGCATCCCATAATGATTACAATCTGAGTCACGAGTCAAACGGTCCAACCCCCGTGTCTCTACGATGTTCTGATGCTGAGATATAAGGCTTTGTTTACTCTGTTGCTAGGGTACTATATTTGGATGCTAGGGAAAAAATTGGCATCCCATAATGATTACACTCTGAGTCACGAGTCAAACGGTCCAACCCCCATGTCTCTACGATGTTCTGATGCGGAGATATAAGGCTTTGTTTACTCTGTTGCTAGGGTACTGTATTTGGTTGCTAGGGAAAAAATTGGCATCTCATAGTGATTACCTGCCGAGTCACGAGTCAAACGGTCCAACCCCCGTGTCTCTACGATGTTCTGATGCGGAGATATAAGGCTTTGTTTACACTGTTGCTAGGGTACTGTATTTGGTTGCTAGGGAAAAATTGGCATCCACTAGTGATTACACTCAGAGTCACGAGTTAAACGGTCCAACCCCCGTGTCTCTACGATGTTCTGATGCGGAGATATAAGGCTTTGTTTACTCTGTTGCTAGGGTACTGTATTTGGTTGCTAGGGGCGTGGCTTGGGAGTGGCCAATTATGTGCCCAGTGATTACACTCCGAGTCACAAGTAAAACGGTCCAACCCCCGTGTCTCTACGATGTTCTGATGTGGAGATATAAGGCTTTGTTTACTCTGTTGCTAGGGTACTGTATTTGGTTGCTAGGGGCGTGGCTTGGGAGTGGCCAATGATGTGCCCAGTGAATACACTCCGAGTCACAAGTAAAACGGTCCAAACCCCGTGTCTCTACGATGTTCTGATGCGGAGATATAAGGCTTTGTTTATTCGGTTGCTAGGGTGCTCAAATTTGGTTGCTAGGGGCGTGGCTTGGGAGTGGCCAATGATGTGCCCAATTGTTACACCCCTAGTCAAAAGTAAAACGGTCCAACCCCCGTGTCTCTACGATGTTCTGATGCCGAGATATAACTGTTTGTATTTTATGTTGCTAGGGTGCTCAAAAGTGGTTGCTAGGGGCGTGGCTTAGTAAGTCTGTAAGGATCCTGAGAGACTGATTGGATGCCTGAGTAAAATGAGCCCACCCCCATGTCTCTATGACACTGTGGTGCAAAGATATCCATCCGGGCATTTTATAATGGCAGTCTATGGTATAGGTTGCTAGGGTGCCCAAAATGGTTGCTATGGTAACCTTACACCCCATTGTGGGGGACGTCCTGACAGAGTCTAGCACCCTCTTCAAATGTAGTAACCCACATGTTTCTATGAAATCCTGGCTCGGACCTATGACCCGTCAAAATTTTTGCAATGGTAAGTCTATGGGATTTTGCCCCATTGACTTTTCATTGGGGCACTTTTGGGCACCTCTTATACCCCAGGGGTACAACTTACACCCCATTGTGATCAATGTTCTTACAGAGCCTACCACCCTCTTCAAATGTTGTAACCCACATGTTTCTACAAAATCCTCGAGCGGAGCTATGACTCGTCAAAGTTGGGCGCAATGTTAAGTCAATGGGATTTTTTGGGTGGTTTTTCGCCCCCCTTTCGGAAATCCTGCACCCGATCGCTTATAAAAGTCATAGCACACCTCTCCTCAATAAGCCGGTCGATTTGAGCCCTAATTTATGGGTCTACGACAAACCGTGTGGGACGAGTTATGCGCCGAAAAAGTGTGCAGACATAAGAATAATAAGATATAATAATAATAATAATAACTAGATATTAAAGTTTGAGGACAAACTTTATGTTGGCTTGAAAAAGCGTAGCCTGAACATTTAAAATGGTTTGACAGAAGTTTATTTTAGTAGGCTATCTGGATGTTAGCATGATTAGCATGAAGTTAGCATGATTAGCATGAAGCTAGCATGATTAGCATGAAGCTAGCATGATGTTAGCATGATCAGTATGAAGCTAGCATGAAGCTAACATGATTAGCATGAAGCTAACATGAAGCTAACATGATTAGCATGAAGCTAGCATGAAGCTAACATGATTAGCATGAAGCTAGAATGAAGCTAACATTTATTCCGTTGCTAGGGTACTAAGTTTGGTTGCTAGGGAGAAAATTGGCATCCCATAATGATCAACCTTCAAGCCACAAGTAAAACGGTCCAACCCCCGTGTCTCTATGATGTTCTGAAGCGGAGATATAAGGCTTTGTTTATTCCGTTGCTAGGGTACTAAGTTTGGTTGCTAGGGAGAAAATTGGCATCCCATAATGATCAACCTTCAAGCCACAAGTAAAACGGTCCAACCCCCATGTCTCTATGATGTTCTGAAGCGGAGATATAAGGCTTTGTTTATTCCGTTGCTAGGGTACTAAGTTTGGTTGCTAGGGAGACAATTGGCATCCCATAATGATCAACCTTCAAGCCACAAGTAAAACGGTCCAACCCCCGTGTCTCTATGATGTTCTGAAGCGGAGATATAAGGCTTTGTTTATTCCGTTGCTAGGGTACTAAGTTTGGTTGCTAGGGAGAAAATTGGCATCCCATAATGATCAACCTTCAAGCCACAAGTAAAACGGTCAAACCCCCGTGTCTCTAAGATGTTCTGAAGCGGAGATAAAAGGCTTTGTTTATTCCGTTGCTAGGGTACTAAGTTTGGTTGCTAGGGAGAAAATTGGCATCCCATAATGATCAACCTTCAAGCCACAAGTAAAACAGTCCAACCCCCATGTCTCTATGATGTTCTGAAGCGGAGATATAAGGCTTTGTTTATTCCGTTGCTAGAGTACTAAGTTTGGTTGCTAGGGAGAAAATTGGCATCCTATAATGATCAACCTTCAAGCCACAAGTAAAACGGTCCAACCCCCGTGTCTCTAAGATGTTCTGAAGCGGAGAAATAAGGCTTTGTTTATTCCGTTGCTAGGGTACTAAGTTTGGTTGCTAGGGAGAAAAATGGCATCCCATAATGATCAACCTTCAAGCCACAAGTAAAACGGTCCAACCCCCGTGTCTCTATGATGTTCTGAAGCGGAGATATAAGGCTTTGTTTATTCCGTTGCTAGGGTACTAAGTTTGGTTGCTAGGCAGAAAATTGGCATCCCATAATGATCAACCTTCAAGCCACAAGTAAAACGGTCAAACCCCCGTGTCTCTAAGATGTTCTGAAGCGGAGATAAAAGGCTTTGTTTATTCCGTTGCTAGGGTACTAAGTTTGGTTGCTAGGGAGAAAATTGGCATCCCATAATGATCAACCTTCAAGCCACAAGTAAAACGGTCCAACCCCCATGTCTCTATGATGTTCTGAAGCGGAGATATAAGGCTTTGCTTATTCCGTTGCTAGGGTACTAAGTTTGGTTGCTAGGGAGAAAATTGGCATCCCATAATGATCAACCTTCAAGCCACAAGTAAAACGGTCCAACCCCCGTGTCTCTATGATGTTCTGAAGCGGAGATATAAGGCTTTGTTTATTCCGTTGCTAGGGTACTAAGTTTGGTTGCTAGGGAGAAAATTGGCATCCCATAATGATCAACCTTCAAGCCACAAGTAAAACGGTCCAACCCCCGTGTCTCTATGATGTTCTGAAGCGGAGATATAAGGCTTTGCTTATTCCGTTGCTAGGGTACTAAGTTTGGTTGCTAGGGAGAAAATTGGCATCCCATAATGATCAACCTTCAAGCCACAAGTAAAACGGTCCAACCCCCGTGTCTCTATGATGTTCTGAAGCGGAGATATAAGGCTTTGTTTATTCCGTTGCTAGGGTACTAAGTTTGGTTGCTAGGGAGAAAATTGGCATCCCATAATGATCAACCTTCAAGCCACAAGTAAAACGGTCCAACCCCCGTGTCTCTATGATGTTCTGAAGCGGAGATATAAGGCTTTGTTTATTCCGTTGCTAGGGTACTAAGTTTGGTTGCTAGGCAGAAAATTGGCATCCCATAATGATCAACCTTCAAGCCACAAGTAAAACGGTCCAACCCCCGTGTCTCTATGATGTTCTGAAGCGGAGATATAAGGCTTTGTTTATTCCGTTGCTAGGGTACTAAGTTTGGTTGCTAGGGAGAAAATTGGCATCCCATAATGATCAACCTTCAAGCCACAAGTAAAACGGTCCAACCCCCGTGTCTCTATGATGTTCTGAAGCGGAGATATAAGGCTTTGTTTATTCCGTTGCTAGGGTACTAAGTTTGGTTGCTAGGGAGAAAAATGGCATCCCATAATGATCAACCTTCAAGCCACAAGTAAAACGGTCCAACCCCCGTGTCTCTATGATGTTCTGAAGCGGAGATATAAGGCTTTGTTTATTCCGTTGCTAGGGTACTAAGTTTGGTTGCTAGGGAGAAAAATGGCATCCCATAATGATCAACCTTCAAGCCACAAGTAAAACGGTCCAACCCCCATGTCTCTATGATGTTCTGAAGCGGAGATATAAGGCTTTGCTTATTCCGTTGCTAGGGTACTAAGTTTGGTTGCTAGGGAGAAAATTGGCATCCCATAATGATCAACCTTCAAGCCACAAGTAAAACGGTCCAACCCCCGTGTCTCTATGATGTTCTGAAGCGGAGATATAAGGCTTTGTTTATTCCGTTGCTAGGGTACTAAGTTTGGTTGCTAGGGAGAAAATTGGCATCCCATAATGATCAACCTTCAAGCCACAAGTAAAACGGTCCAACCCCCGTGTCTCTATGATGTTCTGAAGCGGAGATATAAGGCTTTGTTTATTCCGTTGCTAGGGTACTAAGTTTGGTTGCTAGGGAGAAAATTGGCATCCCATAATGATCAACCTTCAAGCCACAAGTAAAACGGTCCAACCCCCGTGTCTCTATGATGTTCTGAAGCGGAGATATAAGGCTTTGTTTATTCCGTTGCTAGGGTACTAAGTTTGGTTGCTAGGGAGAAAATTGGCATCCCATAATGATCAACCTTCAAGCCACAAGTAAAACGGTCCAACCCCCGTGTCTCTATGATGTTCTGAAGCGGAGATATAAGGCTTTGTTTATTCCGTTGCTAGGGTACTAAGTTTGGTTGCTAGGGAGAAAATTGGCATCCCATAATGATCAACCTTCAAGCCACAAGTAAAACGGTCCAACCCCCGTGTCTCTATGATGTTCTGAAGCGGAGATATAAGGCTTTGTTTATTCCGTTGCTAGGGTACTAAGTTTGGTTGCTAGGGAGAAAATTGGCATCCCATAATGATCAACCTTCAAGCCACAAGTAAAACGGTCCAACCCCCGTGTCTCTATGATGTTCTGAAGCGGAGATATAAGGCTTTGTTTATTCCGTTGCTAGGGTACTAAGTTTGGTTGCTAGGGAGAAAATTGGCATCCCATAATGATCAACCTTCAAGCCACAAGTAAAACGGTCCAACCCCCGTGTCTCTATGATGTTCTGAAGCGGAGATATAAGGCTTTGTTTATTCCGTTGCTAGGGTACTAAGTTTGGTTGCTAGGGAGAAAATTGGCATCCCATAATGATCAACCTTCAAGCCACAAGTAAAACGGTCCAACCCCCGTGTCTCTATGATGTTCTGAAGCGGAGATATAAGGCTTTGTTTATTCCGTTGCTAGGGTACTAAGTTTGGTTGCTAGGGAGAAAAATGGCATCCCATAATGATCAACCTTCAAGCCACAAGTAAAACGGTCCAACCCCCATGTCTCTACGACACTCTAAAGTAAAGATATTCCATCTGGGATGCTTTTATTCCCTTATATGGGCATGTTTCCTGCCCCTTTATAAGTCAATGGGAAATTTTGGGGGCCTCTTACACCCCAGGGGTATAGCTTACACCCCATTGTGATGTATGTTCTTACAGAGCCTGTCAGCCACCTTAAATGTGGTAAGCCAAAAGTTTATACAAGTTTCTCACTCACAGCTATGACCCGTCAAAGTTTGTCTCAATGTTAAGTCAATGGAAATTTTGGGGTGTTCGAGACCCCCGTTTAGGAATTCGGAAGGTCCCATCAGTTAGAAAAGATATAGCACACTAAGTCAGACCAGTCTGAAGGTCTGTGGAAAATTTGGTGCATGTAGCTTGAAAGCTCTAGGACGAGTTAGTGTCAGAAATTTTGGGGGGAGAAAAAGAATAATAATAAGTTTAAAAGCAATAACAATATATTGGCTTTTTCAAAGCCAACATAATAAGTATGAGCAATAATAATAGTGATGCCTTGCATAAATGCAAGCACCACTAATAATAATAACTAGATAGGTACATTTCCTGAAGAAAATGTGAAGTGGTGCTTGCCGTGGCAAAATTCCCGGGACAATATATGATTATACTCCAACCCAAAAGTAAAATGGTCCAACCCCCATGTCTCTACGATGTTCTGATGCGGAGATATAAGGCTTTGTTTACTCTGTTGCTAGGGTACTGTATTTGGTTGCTAGGGAAAAAATGGCATCCCATAATGATTACACTCTGAGTCACGAGTCAAACGGTCCAACCCCCGTGTCTCTACGATGTTCTGATGCGGAGATATAAGGCTTTGTTTACTCTGTTGCTAGGGTACTGTATTTGGTTGCTAGGGAAAAAATTGGCATCCCATAATGATTACACTCCGAGTCACAAGTCAAACGGTCCAACCCCCGTGTCTCTACGATGTTCTGATGCAGAGATATAAGGCTTTGTTTACTCTGTTGCTAGGGTACTGTATTTGGTTGCTAGGGAAAAAATTGGCATCCCATAATGATTACACTCTGAGTCACTAGTCAAAGGTCCAACCCCCGTGTCTCTACGATGTTCTGGTGCGGAGATATAAGGCTTTGTTTACTCTGTTGCTAGGGTACTGTATTTGGTTGCTAGGGAAAAAAATTGGCATCCCATAATGATTACACTCTGAGTCACTAGTCAAACGGTCCAACCCCCGTGTCTCTACGATGTTCGGATGCTGAGATATAACTGTTTGAATTTTATGTTGCTAGGGTGCTGAAAAGTGGTTGCTAGGGGCGTGGCTTAGTAAGTCTTTAAGGATCCTGAGAAACTGATTGGATGCCTGAGTAAAATGAGCCCACCCCCATGTCTCTATGACACTCAGGTGCAAAGATATCCATCTGGGCATTTTATAATGGCAGTATATGGGAGATGTTGCTAGGGTGGCCAAAATTGTTGCTAGGGGCGTGGCTTAATAGCTCTGAGATGATCCTGAGAGACTGATTGGATGCCGGAGTGAAATGAGCCCACCCACTTGTCTGTAGGACATTGTAAAGCGAAGATATCCCAGCTGGAACTTTTTTATTTCCTTATATGGGCATGTTTCCTGCCCCATTATAAGTCAATGGGAATTTTTGGGTGCCTCTTACACCCCAGGGGTACAACTTACACCCCATTGTGATCCATGTTCTTACAGAGCCTACCACCCTCTTCAAATGTTGTAACCCACATGTTTCTATAAAATCCTCTAGCGGAGCTATGACCTGTCAAAGTTGGGCGCAATGTTAAGTCAATGGGATTTTTCGGGTGGTTTTTTGCCCCCCTTTCAGAAATCCTGCACCCGATCCCTTATAAAAGTCATAGCACACCTCTCCTCAATAATCCGGTCGATTTGAGCCCTCTTTCGTGGGACTACATTAAACCGTGCGGGACGAGTTACGCGCCGAAAAAGTGTCCAGAAAAAGAAGAATAATAATTATAAACTAGATAGGTACATTTCCTGAAGAAAATGTGAAGTGGTGCTTGCCGTGGCAAATTTCGAGGGACAATTTATGATTATACTCCAAGCCAAAAGTAAAATGATCCAACCCTCGTGTCTCTATGATGTTCTGATACAGAGATATAAGGCTTTGTTTACTCTGTTGCTAGGGTACTGTATTTGGTTGCTAGGGGAAAAAATGGCATCCACTAGTGATTACCCTCCGAGTCACGAGTCAAACGGTCCAACCCCCGTGTCACTACGATGTTCTGATGAGGAGATATAAGGCTTTGTTTACTCTGTTGCTAGGGTACTGTATTTGGTTTCTAGGGGGAAAAAATGGCATCCACTAGTGATTACCCTCCGAGTCACGAGTCAAACGATCCAACCCCCGTGTCTCTACGATGTTCTGATGCGGAGATATAAGGCTTTGTTTACTCTGTTGCTAGGGTACTGTATTTGGTTGCTAGGGAAAAAATGGCATCCACTAGTGATTACCCTCCGAGTCACGAGTCAAACGGTCCAAACCCCGTGTCTTTACGATGTTCTGATGCGGAGATATAAGGCTTTGTTTACTCTGTTGCTAGGGTACTTTATTTGGTTGCTAGGGAAAAAAATGGCATCCACTAGTGATTACCCTCCGAGTCATGAGTCAAACGGTCCAACCCCCGTGTCTCTACGATGTTCTGATGCGGAGATATAAGGCTTTGTTTACTCTGTTGCTAGGGTACTGTATTTGGTTGCTAGGGAAAAAAATGGGATCCACTAGTGATTACCCTCCGAGTCACGAGTCAAACGGTCCAAACCCCATGTCTCTACGATGTTCTGATGCGGAGATATAAGGCTTTGTTTACTCTGTTGCTAGGGTACTGTATTTGGTTGCTAGGGAAAAAAATGGCATCCACTAGTGATTACCCTCCGAGTCATGAGTCAAACGGTCCAACCCCCATGTCTCTACGATGTTCTGATGCGGAGATATAAGGCTTTGTTTACTCTGTTGCTAGGGTACTGTATTTGGTTGCTAGGGGCGTGGCTTGGGAGTGGCCAATGATGAGCCCAGTGATTACACTCCGAGTCACAAGTAAAACGGTCCAACCCCCGTGTCTCTACGATGTTCTTATGCTGAGATATAAGGCTTTGTTTACTCTGTTGCTAGGGCACTGTATTTGGTTGCTAGGGGCGTGGCTTGGGAGTGGCCAATGAAGTGCCCAGTGATTACACTCCGAGTCACAAGTAAAACGGTCCAACCCCCGTGTCTCTACGATGTTCTGATGCGGAGATATAAGGCTTTGTTTACTCTGTTGCTAGGGTACTGTATTTGGTTGCTAGAGGCGTGGCTTGGGAGTGGCCAATGATGTGCCCAGTGATTACACTCCAAGTCACAAGTAAAACGGTCCAAACCCCGTGTCTCTACGATGTTCTGATGCGGAGATATAAGGCTTTGTTTATTCGGTTGCTAGGGTGCTCAAATTTGGTTGCTAGGGGCGTGGCTTGGGAGTGGCCAATGATGTGCCCAATTGTTACACCCCTAGTCACAAGTAAAACGGTTCAACCCCCGTGTCTCTACGATGTTCTGATGCCGAGATATAACTGTTTGTATTTTATGTTGCCAGGGTGCTCAAAAGTGGTTGCTAGGGGCGTGGCTTAGCAACTCTGTAAGGATCCTGAGCGACTGATTGGATGCCTGAGTAAAATGAGCCCACCCCCATGTCTCTATGACACTGTGGTGCAAAGATATCCATCTGGGCATTTTATAATGGCAGTCTATGGGATAGGTTGCTAGGGTGCTCAAAAGTGGTTGCTAGGGGCGTGGCTTAATAGCTCTGAGATGATTCTGAGAGACTGATTGGATGCCCGAGTAAAATGAGCCCACCCACTTATCTCTAAGACACTGTAAACCAAAGATATCCCATCTGGAACTGTTTTATTCCCTTATATGGGCATGTTTCCTGCCCCATTATAAGTCAATGGGAATTTTCGGGTGCCTCTTATACCCCAGGGGTACAACTTACACCCCAATGTGATGTATGTTCTTACAGAGCCTACCACCCTCTTCAAATTTAGTAACCCACATGTTTCTAAGGAATCCTCACTCGTACCTATGACCCGTCAAAATTTTTGCAATGTTAAGTCTATGGGATTTTGCCCCATTGACTTTTCATTAGGCATTTTTGGGCACCTCTTACACCCCAGGGGTACAACTTACACCCCATTATGATGTATGTTCTTAGAGAGCCTACCACCCTCTTCAAATGTTGTAACCCACATGTTTCTATAAAATCCTCGAGCGGAGCTATGACTCGTCAAAGTTGGGCGCAATGTTAAGTCAATGGGATTTTTCGGGTGGTTTTTCGCCCCCCTTTCAGAAATCCTGCACCCGATCGCTTATAAAAGTCATAGCACACCTCTCCTCAATAATCCGGTCGATTTGAGCCCTCCTTCATGGGACTACGTTAAACCGTGCGGGACGAGTTACGCGCCGAAAAAGTGTCCAGAAAAAGAAGAATAATAATAATAAGTATGGGGAATAATAATAGTGATGCCTTGCATAAATGCAAGCACCAC
This sequence comes from Paramisgurnus dabryanus, assembly GCF_030506205.2. NCBI lineage: Eukaryota > Metazoa > Chordata > Actinopteri > Cypriniformes > Cobitidae > Paramisgurnus > Paramisgurnus dabryanus. The sequence continues at coordinate 4,729,384 of NC_133337.1, forward strand.
TAATAATAAGTATGAGCAATAGTAATAGTGATGCCTTGCATAAATGCAAGCACCACTAATAATAATAAGTATGCAAGATAGTAATAGTGATGCTTTGCATAAATGCAAGCACCACTAACTAGATAGGTACATTTCCTGAAGAAAATGTGAGTGGTGCTTGCCGTGGCAAGTTTCGGGGGAAATTTATGATTATACTCCAAGCCAAAAGTAAAACGGTTCAACCCCCGTGTCTTTACGATGTTCTGATGCGGAGATATAAGGCTTTGTTTACTCTGTTGCTAGGGTACTGTATTTGGTTGCTAGGGAAAAAATGGCATCCACTAGTGATTACCCTCCGAGTCATGAGTCAAACGGTCCAACCCCCGTGTCTCTACGATGTTCTGATGCGGAGATATAAGGCTTTTTTTACTCTGTTGCTAGGGTACTGTATTTGGTTGCTAAGGAAAAAAATGGCATCCACTAGTGATTTCCCTCCGAGTCACGAGGCAAACGATCCGACCCCCGTGTCTCTACGATGTTCTGATGCGGAGATATAAGGCTTTGTTTACTCTGTTGCTAGGGTACTGTATTTGGTTGCTAGGGAAAAAATGGCATCCACTAGTGATTACCCTCCGAGTCACGAGTCAAACGATCCAAACCCCGTGTCTCTACGATGTTCTGATGCGGAGATATAAGGCTTTGTTTACTCTGTTGCTAGGGTGCTGTATTTGGTTGCTAGGGAAAAAAATTGCATCCACTAGTGATTACCCTCCGAGTCACGAGTCAAACGGTCCAACCCCCGTGTCTCTACGATGTTCTAATGCGGAGATATAAGGCTTTGTTTACTCTGTTGCTAGGGTACTGTATTTGGTTGCTAGGGAAAAAAATGGCATCCACTAGTGATTACCCTCCGAGTCACGAGTCAAACGGTCCAAACCCCATGTCTCTACGATGTTCTAATGCGGAGATATAAGGCTTTGTTTACTCTGTTGCTAGGGTACTGTATTTGGTTGCTAGGGAAAAAAATGGCATCCACTATTGATTACCCTCCGAGTCATGAGTCAAACGGTCCAACCCCCATGTCTCTACGATGTTCTGATGTGGAGATATAAGGCTTTGTTTACTCTGTTGCTAGGGTACTGTATTTGGTTGCTAGGGGCGTGGCTTGGGAGTGGCCGATTATGTGCCCAGTGATTACACTCCGAGTCACAAGTAAAACGGTCCAACCCCCGTGTCTCTACGATGTTCTGATGCGGAGATATAAGGCTTTGTTTACTCTGTTGCTAGGGTACTGTATTTGGTTGCTAGGGGCGTGGCTTGGGAGTGGCCAATTATGTGCCCAGTGATTACACTCCGAGTCACAAGTAAAACGGTCCAACCCCCATGTCTCTACGATGTTCTGATGCGGAGATATAAGGCTTTGTTTACTCTGTTGCTAGGGTACTGTATTTGGTTGCTAGGGGCGTGGCTTGGGAGTGGCCAATTATGTGCCCAGTGATTACACTCCGAGTCACAAGTAAAACGGTCCAACCCCCGTGTCTCTACGATGTTCTGATGCGGAGATATAAGGCTTTGTTAACTCTGTTGCTAGGGTAGTGTATTTGGTTGCTAGGGGCGTGGCTTAGGAGTGGCCAATGATGTGCCCAGTGATTACACTCCGAGTCACAAGTAAAACGGTCCAAACCCCGTGTCTCTACGATGTTCTGATGCGGAGATATAAGGCTTTGTTTATTCGGTTGCTAGGGTGCTCAAATTTGGTTGCTAGGGGCGTGGCTTGGGAGTGGCTAATGATGTGCCCAATTGTTACACCCCTAGTCACAAGTAAAACGGTCCAACCCCCGTGTCTCTACGATGTTCTGATGCCGAGATATAACTGTTTGTATTTTATGTTGCTAGGGTGCTCAAAAGTGGTTGCTAGGGGCGTGGCTTAGTAAGTCTGTAAGGATCCTGAGAGACTGATTGGATGCCTGAGTAAAATGAGCCCACCCCTATGTCTCTATGACACTGTGGTGCAAAGATATTCATCCGGGCATTTTATAATGGCAGTCTATGGTATAGGTTGCTAGGGTGCCCAAAATGGTTGCTATGGTAACCTTACACCCCATTGTGGGGGACGTCCTGACAGAGTCTAGCACCCTCTTCAAATTTAGTAACCCACATGTTTCTATGAAATCCTGGCTCGGACCTATGACCCGTCAAAATTTTTGCAATGGTAAGTCTATGGGATTTTGCCCCATTGACTTTTCATTGGGGCACTTTTGGGCACCTCTTACACCCCAGGGGTACAACTTACACCCCATTGTGATCCATGTTCTTACAGAGCCTACCACCCTCTTCAAATGTTGTAACCCACATGTTTCTACAAAATCCTCGAGCGGAGCTATGACTCGTCAAAGTTGGGCGCAATGTTAAGTCAATGGGATTTTTTGGGTGGTTTTTCGCCCCCCTTTCGGAAATCCTGCACCCGATCGCTTATAAAAGTCATAGCACACCTCTCCTCAATAAGCCGGTCGATTTGAGCCCTAATTTATGGGTCTACGACAAAGCGTGCGGGACGAGTTACGCGCCGAAAAAGTGTCCAGAAAAAGAATAATAATAACTAGATAGGTACATTTCCTGAAGAAAATGTGAAGTGGTGCTTGCCGTGGCAAATTTCGGGGGACAATATATGATTATACTCCAAGCCAAAAATAAAACAATTCAACCCACATGTCTCTACGATATTCTGATGCGAAGATATAAGGCTTTGTTTATTCGGTTGCTAGGGTACTGTATTTGGTTGCTAGGGAAAAAAATGGCATCCACTAGTGATTACCCTCCGAGTCACGAGTCAAACGGTCCAACCCCCGTGTCTCTACGATGTTCTGATGCGGAGATATAAGGCTTTGTTTACTCTGTTGCTAGGGTACTGTATTTGGTTGCTAGGGAAAAAAATGGCATCCACTAGTGATTACCCTCCGAGTCATGAGTCAAACGGTCCAACCCCCATGTCTCTACGATGTTCTGATGTGGAGATATAAGGCTTTGTTTACTCTGTTGCTAGGGTACTGTATTTGGTTGCTAGGGGCGTGGCTTGGGAGTGGCCAATGATGTGCCCAGTGATTACACTCCGAGTCACAAGTAAAACGGTCCAACCCCCGTGTCTCTACGATGTTCTGATGCGGAGATATAAGGCTTTGTTTACTCTGTTGCTAGGGTACTGTATTTGGTTGCTAGGGGCGTGGCTTGGGAGTGGCCAATTATGTGCCCAGTGATTACACTCCGAGTCACAAGTAAAACGGTCCAACCCCCGTGTCTCTACGATGTTCTGATGCGGAGATATAAGGCTTTGTTTACTCTGTTGCTAGGGTACTGTATTTGGTTGCTAGGGGCGTGGCTTGGGAGTGGCCAATGATGTGCCCAGTGATTACACTCCGAGTCACAAGTAAAACGGTCCAACCCCCGTGTCTCTACGATGTTCTGATGCGGAGATATAAGGCTTTGTTTACTCTGTTGCTAGGGTACTGTATTTGGTTGCTAGGGGCGTGGCTTGGGAGTGGCCAATGATGTGCCCAGTGATTACACTCCGAGTCACAAGTAAAACTGTCCAACCCCCGTGTCTCTACGATGTTCTGATTTGGAGATATAAGGCTTTGTTTACTCTGTTGCTAGGGTACTGTATTTGGTTGCTAGGGGCGTGGCTTGGGAGTGGCCAATGATGTGCCCAGTGATTACACTCCGAGTCACAAGTAAAACGGTCCAAACCCGTGTCTCTACGATGTTCTGATGCGGAGATATAAGGCTTTGTTTATTCGGTTGCTAGGTTGCTCAAATTTGGTTGCTAGGGGCGTGGCTTGGGAGTGGCCAATGATGTGCCCAATTGTTACACCTCTAGTCACAAGTAAAACGGTCCAACCCCCGTGTCTCTACGATGTTCTGATGCCGAGATATAACTGTTTGTATTTTATGTTGCTAGGGTGTTCAAAAGTGGTTGCTAGGGGCGTGGCTTAGTAAGTCTGTAAGGATCCTGAGAGACTGATTGGATGCCTGAGTAAAATGAGCCCACCCCCATGTCTCTATGACACTGTGGTGCAAAGATATCCATCCGGGCATTTTATAATGGCAGTCTATGGTATAGGTTGCTAGGGTGCCCAAAATGGTTGCTATGGTAACCTTACACCCCATTGTGGGGGACGTCCTGACAGAGTCTAGCACCCTCTTCAAATTTAGTAACCCACATGTTTCTATGAAATCCTGGCTCGGACCTATGACCCTTCAAAATTATTGCAATGGTAAGTCTATGGGATTTTGCCCCATTGACTTTTCATTGGGGCACTTTTGGGCACCTCTTACACCCCAGGGGTACAACTTACACCCCATTGTGATCCATGTTCTTACAGAGCCTACCACCCTCTTCAAATGTTGTAACCCACATGTTTCTACAAAATCCTCGAGCGGAGCTATGACTCGTCAAAGTTGGGCGCAATGTTAAGTCAATGGGATTTTTTGGGTGGTTTTTCGCCCCCCTTTCGGAAATCCTGCACCCGATCGCTTATAAAAGTCATAGCACACCTCTCCTCAATAAGCCGGTCGATTTGAGCCCTAATTTATGGGTCTACGACAAACCGTGTGGGACGAGTTACGCGCCGAAAAAGTGTGCAGACATAAGAATAATAAGATATAATAATAATAACTAGATAGGTACATTTCCTGAAGAAAATGTGAAGTGGTGCTTGCCGTGGCAAATTTTGGGGGACAGTATATGATTATACTTCCAGTCACGAGTAAAACGATCCAAACACCGTGTCTCTACGATGTTCTGATGCGGAGATATAAGGCTTTGTTTACTCTGTTGCTAGGGTACTGTATTTGGTTGCTAGGGAAAAAAATGGCATCCACTAGTGATTACCCTTCGAGTCACGAGTCAAACGGTCAAAACCCCGTGTCTCTACGATGTTCTGATGCGGAGATATAAGGCTTTGTTTACTCTGTTGCTAGGGTACTGTATTTGGTTGCTAGGGGAAAAATTGGCATCCACTAGTGATTACACTCCGAGATACAAGTCAAACGGTCCAACCCCCGTGTCTCTGCGATGTTCTGATGTGGAGATAAAAGGCTTTGTTTACTCTGTTGCTAGGGTAATGTATTTGGTTGCTAGGGAGAAAATTGGCATCCACTAGTGATTACACTCCGAGTCACGAGTCAAACGGTCCAAACCCCGTGTCTCTACGATGTTCTGATGCGGAGATATAAGGCTTTGTTTACTCTGTTGCTAGGGTACTGTATTTGGTTGCTAAGGAAAAAAAATGGCATCCACTAGTGATTACCCTCCGAGTCACGAGTCAAACGATCCAACCCCCGTGTCTCTATGATGTTCTGATGCGGAGATATAAGGCTTTGTTTACTCTGTTGCTAGGGTACTGTATTTGGTTGCTAGGGAAAAAAATGGCATCCACTAGTGATTACCCTCCGAGTCACGAGTCAAACGGTCCAACCCCCGTGTCTCTACGATGTTCTGATGCGGAGATATAAGGCTTTGTTTACTCTGTTGCTAGGGTACTTTATTTGGTTGCTAGGGAAAAAAATTGCATCCACTAGTGATTACCCTCCGAGTCATGAGTCAAACGGTCCAACCCCCGTGTCTCTACGATGTTCTGATGCAGAGATATAAGGCTTTGTTTACTCTGTTGCTAGGGTACTGTATTTGGTTGCTAGGGAAAAAAATGGCATCCACTAGTGATTACCCTCCGAGTCACGAGTCAAACGGTCCAAACCCCATGTCTCTACGATGTTCTGATGCGGAGATATAAGGCTTTGTTTACTCTGTTGCTAGGGTACTGTATTTGGTTGCTAGGGGCGTGGCTTGGGAGTGGCCAATGATGTGCCCAGTGATTACACTCCGAGTCACAAGTAAAACGGTCCAACCCCCGTGTCTCTACGATGTTCTGATGCGGAGATATAAGGCTTTGTTTACTCTGTTGCTAGGGTACTGTATTTGGTTGCTAGGGAAAAAAATGGCATCCACTAGTGATTACCCTCCGAGTCATGAGTCAAACGGTCCAACCCCCATGTCTCTACGATGTTCTGATGTGGAGATATAAGGCTTTGTTTACTCTGTTGCTAGGGTACTGTATTTGGTTGCTAGGGGCGTGGCTTGGGAGTGGCCAATGATGTGCCCAGTGATTACACTCCGAGTCACAAGTAAAACGGTCCAACCCCCGTGTCTCTACGATGTTCTGATGCGGAGATATAAGGCTTTGTTTACTCTGTTGCTAGGGTACTGTATTTGGTTGCTAGGGGCGTGGCTTGGGAGTGGCCAATTATGTGCCCAGTGATTACACTCCGAGTCACAAGTAAAACGGTCCAACCCCCATGTCTCTACGATGTTCTGATGCGGAGATATAAGGCTTTGTTTATTCGGTTGCTAGGGTGCTCAAATTTGGTTGCTAGGGGCGTGGCTTGGGAGTGGCCAATGATGTGCCCAATTGTTACACCCCTAGTCACAAGTAAAACGGTCCAACCCCCGTGTCTCTACGATGTTCTGATGCCGAGATATAACTGTTTGTATTTTATGTTGCTAGGGTGCTCAAAAGTGGTTGCTAGGGGCGTGGCTTAGTAAGTCTGTAAGGATCCTGAGAGACTGATTGGATGCCTGAGTAAAATGAGCCCACCCCCATGTCTCTATGACACTGTGGTGCAAAGATATCCATCCGTGCATTTTATAATGGCAGTCTATGGTATAGGTTGCTAGGGTGCCCAAAATGGTTGCTATGGTAACCTTACACCCCATTGTGGGGGACGTCCTGACAGAGTCTAGCACCCTCTTCAAATTTAGTAACCCACATGTTTCTATGAAATCCTGGCTCGGACCTATGACCCGTCAAAATTTTTGCAATTGTAAGTCTATGGGATTTTGCCCCATTGACTTTTCATTGGGGCACTTTTGGGCACCTCTTACACCCCAGGGGTACAACTTACACCCCATTGTGATCCATGTTCTTACAGAGCCTACCACCCTCTTCAAATGTTGTAACCCACATGTTTCTACAAAATCCTCGAGCGGAGCTATGACTCGTCATAGTTGGGCGCAATGTTAAGTCAATGGGATTTTTTGGGTGGTTTTTCGCCCCCCTTTCGGAAATCCTGCTCCCGATCGCTTATAAAAGTCATAGCACACCTCTCCTCAATAAGCCGGTCGATTTGAGCCCTAATTTATGGGTCTACGACAAACCGTGTGGGACGAGTTACGCGCCGAAAAAGTGTGCAGACATAAGAATAATAAGATATAATAATAATAACTAGATAGGTACATTTCCTGAAGAAAATGTGAGTGGTTCTTGCCGTGGCAAAATTCTGGGGAACATATATGATTATACTCCAAGCCAAAAGTAAAACGATCCAACTCCTGTGTCTCTACGATGTTCTGATGCGAAGATATTAGGCTTTGTTTACTCTGTTGCTAGGGTACTGTATTTGGTTGCTAGGGAGAAAATTGGCATCCCATAGTGATTACACTCTGAGTCACGAGTCAAACGGTCCAACCCCCGTGTCTCTACGATGTTCTGATGCTGAGATATAAGGCTTTGTTTACTCTGTTGCTAGGGTACTGTATTTGGTTGCTAGGGAAAAAATTGGCATCCCATAATGATTACACTCTGAGTCACGAGTCAAACGGTCCAACCCCCGTGTCTCTACGATGTTCTGATGCTGAGATATAAGGCTTTGTTTACTCTGTTGCTAGGGTACTGTATTTGGTTGCTAGGGAAAAAATTGGCATCCCATAATGATTACACTCTGAGTCACGAGTCAAACGGTCCAACCCCCGTGTCTCTACGATGTTCTGATGCCGAGATATAACTGTTTGAATTTTAAGTTGCTAGGGTGCTCAAAAGTGGTTGCTAGGGGCGTGGCTTAATACCTATGTAAGGATCCTGAGAGACTGATTGGGTGCCTGAGTAAAATGAGCCCACCCCCATGTCTCTGTGACAGTGTGATGCAAAGATATCCATCTGGGCATTTTATAATGGCAGTCTATGGGAGATGTTGCTAGGGTGCCCAAAATTGTTGCTAGGGGCGTGGCTTAATAGCTCTGGGATGATCCTGAGAGACTGATTGGATGCCCGAGTGAAATGAGCCCACCCACTTATCTCTATGACACTGTAAAGCAAAGATATCCCATCTGGAACTGTTTTATTCCCTTATATGGGCATGTTTCCTGCCCCATTATAAGTCAATGGGAATTTTTGGGTGCCTCTTACACCCCAGGGGTACAACTTACACCCCATTGTGATCCATGTTCTTACAGAGCCTACCTGTTGTAGTCTTTGTTAAACTTTAATTAACATTAAGACACGTACACATAGGAGTTAGCGTTGAGCTTCTTTACTAGCATGCACCGAACTCTGCATATAAAGTTTTTTCATACCCCAAAACATCCTGGGTTAAACCAACTACACAAACTGTATGGGGGTGCGCTGGGCGGTACCATTCGCTGCATATACTACATCCCCCTTCTTAAGCTTTAAACAAGGTATCAATCAGAGGTAAAGCAAGGACAGTATGCTGAAAATACCACCAGTGTATATAAAGTAAACATTTGCTATGAACAAGCAACATTAACACTAGACTAGCATACTTATGTAAGCACATAATCCGTAAACCGTGCCGGTTGCCTAACTATACGACCGGCTCTTGTGCATTGCGGTTGTTGCACACTCTTTTCCACATCTTGAGGTGGGTCAATTGAGGCAGGTTTTTGAACAGAGTCATTGCACAAGTTATTGTACATGGAACAGTCAGGTTGTAAGTTCTGTTTGAATGACCTGTCAGGTCTGAGATGACGTCTGTTCCTGCGGTAGATAGTGCCAGATGATGTGACAACATCATATGAGCGGGGCTCCTCGCGGATACTGACAACTGTAGCTGGTTTCCAGGTGTTTTTTATTTTCATATATACTCTCTGTCCCCCTTTTAATGCTGGAAGAAGAGCTGCTGTTCTATCATACCATCTCTTTTGCTGTGATTGAATATGCTGCAGCGCTTCCTGGATGTGTATAGGCGTAGAAGGTTGCAGAACAGCTTTGCTGACTGGTAAAGTAGAACGTAAGACTCGTCCCATAAGGATCTGGGCTGGAGAGTACTTGAGGCCAGTGACAGGCGTGTTACGGAGAGTCAATAAAGCCAGGTGAGGGTCAGTGCCAGACTGAGCAGCAGCTTTCAGCATAGACTTAACAGTCTTTACGGCCCGCTCTGCCATGCCGTTGGACTGAGGGAAGTTTGGACTGGAGTGTGTGATGTTAAAACCCCAGTCACGAGCAAACCGAGCCATTTCAGCACTGGCAAAGGGTACATGATCTGCGATAAGGATCTCAGGCACACCGTGTCTTGCAAACACTGCCTTGAATTTTGTTATCAGTGAACCTGACGTTTTGTCTGACAGCTGTAGGACTTCTGGATATTTAGAGAAGTAGTCCACAATCAGAAGAAATGAACGTCCTTGAAAGTCAAAAATGTCAGCAGCTATTTTCTGCCAGGGTCCATTTGGGACTGGATGTGAGATAAGTGGCTCCTTTTGATTTTCAGGATGACTCTCTTGACAGCACCTACAGGCTTCCACCATGTGACGTACGGCTTCAGTGAGTCCTGGCCAGTAGAAGCATGATCTGGCGTGAGCTAGAGACCGCTGAATACCCTGGTGTGCCGTATGAAGTCGATTCAGCACTTCCTGTCGTAGTGCACGCGGGATGATAATACGATCATCTTTCATGAGTAGCTCATCATCTATGCTAATAGTGTGTCTGACTTGCCAGTAAGCTTGAGCAGCCAGTGGGACATTTTTCTTTCTGTCTGGCCAGCCTTGCTCATGTAGCTGTCGTATCAGGTGAAGTTCAGGATCTGACTGTGTGGCCTGTTGGATCATGTGCATGATGTTACCACTGAGTGATTCTCCATTCACTGCGTAGATGACCTTCTCTTCACTTAGGTCTAGACTCTCCGTTGCATCAGACTGAATGTACGCTCTGGACAGCGTGTCTGCAATGAGCATCTGGCTTCCAGGAGTGTAAACAATGTGAATGTCATACCTTTGTAGCTGGAGCAGCATTCTTTGAAGGCGTGCAGGTGCGGCGCCTATGGGTTTGGAGAATATCGCCTCTAGCGGTTTGTGATCTGACTGAACTCTAATGGGCACACCGTAGACATGCTGGTGGAACTTTCTCAGAGCGAACACTATGGCTAGTAGTTCTTTTTCTATCTGGGCATAGTTCTTTTCAGCAGGCGATAGCGCTCTGGAAGCATATGCAATTGGTTGCTGTCTCTGCATTAAAGCGGCCCCCAAGCCATCTTTTGAGGCATCAGCCTGCACTTCTATCGGCTCCTTTGGGTCAAAATGTCCTAGAACAGGTGCAGCTGCTATGGCTTTTTTGAGATTTTCAAGTGCTGACTGCTGTTCAGGATGCCATTGCCAGTCTGTATCTTTCCTTAGCAACAGGCGGAGCGGTGCAGTGAGAGTGGCTTCGTTGGGAATATATTGCGACAGGTAGCGTGTCATACCTAGCAGACGTTGAAGAGCTTTTCTGTCATTAGGCGGGGGAAATTGCAATATTGCTGCAACCTTGGACTCATCAGGCTTTACTCCCTCTGCGGAGATAACGTGGCCAAGGTAAGTCACCTCATTGACCATGTATTGCAACTTGTCTCTGTTGAATTTCACATTTAGATTCATCGCCCTGTTCATCACTTTTTCCAGGATGGCATCATGTTCTGCTTTGGTGGACGCCGCTATTATCATGTCATCAGCCACCATGAAAACACCTTCAATGTCCCCAAAGCTTTCTGAGTTTAGGCGTTGAAATACCTCACTCGCTGATTTAATGCCGAAAGGCATACGGTGAAAACGATACCTGCCCCACGGCGTGTTGAAAGCACAGAGATCTGCTGACTCTTCATCTAGTTGAATCTGCCAATAGCCATCCTTCTCGTCTAAGATGGTGAACAGTCTTTTGCCAGCTAACTTACTCCGTATGTCCTCCAGGGTAGGAATATTGTAGTGCTGGCGGAGTATGGCCTTGTTTAGGTCTCTGGGGTCCAGGCAGACTCTCAGTGCGCCATTTTTCTTTTCTGTGATGCAGAGACTGCTAACCCATGCAGTAGGCTTGGAGACTTTGCTTATGACACCCCGTTGCTCCAAATCATCCAGTGTCTCTCTGAGTCTGTCATGGACTGCATACGGTATCTTCCTGCAGCCGTGTATTACTGGAAGAATGGACGGGTCAGTATGAATATGGTGCAATCCTGGAAACTGGCCCAAACCTTGAAATACTGATGGATAGCGGCTGAGGAGCTCAGATTTTGTGGTGGGTGATGATGGTGTAAGGACGTCTACTTTTCTTATGAGGTCCAACTGCACACATGCCTGTCTTCCAAGGAGGGCTATATCTGAAGCTGTAGTCACAAAAAACATCATGTCAGTTGTTTTATTTTTAGACTGCACATGGAGTTTAACAACACCTTCTGGTTTGATACGGGTGCCTCCATATGACACAAGCACTGTGCTGGTTTTTTGGATGTTCACAGGAACCTGAAGCTGATCAATGATTTTCATTGGAATGACGTTTGCTTCGGCGCCCGTGTCGAGCTTGAAGTTGACTATCGTGCCTGCCATACGCAGATTTGTGTGCCAGCCTGTCTCTGATGTGTCGGAATGAACAACAGTACCGACAAACAGTGTGTCTATCCCAGATATCTCAGTGTCTATGTCGAGCGCGTCCATTTTGGCTTTTGATTTGCACACGAGAGCAAAGTGGTTCTTTTTGCCACATTTTTTACACACTTCGTTATAGGCTGGGCATTGTCTTGGCATGTGAATGCGTCCGCATTTGCCGCAATTTTTTGAATGTCCTCTAGTTGACGTTGTAAATTGTTTGTGCACGGCTGGTTTGTTTGATCTCCATTTAGGCTGCTGTCCTTTTTTTGTAATAGCATGCACAAATTGTGTTTCAGATGTTGCTGCCATGGCTGTAACTTGTGCCCTCGTTACTTCTTTAGCTCTGCACATGTCAATAGCTTTTGAAAGTGTCAAATCAGATATCGACAGCAATCGTTCACGAAGCCCAGAGTCAGTTATGCTGAATACTATTTTGTCTCGTATCATGAGATCTTCAGTTTCTCCGAATTCGCATGTGCGTGCTTTATTTCTTAGCTCAGTGACAAATTTGTCTATGCCTGCTTGCTCAGAGAACGTGTGGGCCCAGAACTGATGTCGTTCAAAGACAGTATTCTTTCGCGGAGCACAGTATTTCCGCAGTGCCGCGAGGACCTCTGATAACTTTTTACGTTGTGGATCCTCATATTCAATCTCAAGCGAGTTATAAATGTCTAGCGCCTCTTCTCCTATGCAATGCAGTAGTACAGCGATCTGTCTCGTCTCAGATTTATCCACTAGAGCTGAGGCAGTAAGATACAAATTAAATCTTTGTTCCCACTTACGCCAATTTTCAGCCAAGTTCCCCGTCAGGGACAAAGGTGTCGGCGGATGAAGCATTTCCATCGTCTCCGTCTCGTTAGAACAGAGGGCTCATGTTGCTGTTTTCACTGTTCACCCGCGCCGCGGTGACCTTCCGTCACAACTTAATATGCGTGGTGTTATTCAGTGGATGCCGTGACTTCTGACACCATGTTGTAGTCTTTGTTAAACTTTAATTAACATTAAGACACGTACACATAGGAGTTAGCGTTGAGCTTCTTTACTAGCATGCACCGAACTCTGCATATAAAGTTTTTTCATACCCCAAAACATCCTGGGTTAAACCAACTACACAAACTGTATGGGGGTGCGCTGGGCGGTACCATTCGCTGCATATACTACACTACCACCCTCTTCAAATGTTGTAACCCACATGTTTCTATAAAATCCTCTAGCGGAGCTATGACCTGTCAAAGTTGGGCGCAATGTTAAGTCAATGGGATTTTTCGGGTGGTTTTTTGCCCCCCTTTCAGAAATCCTGCACCCGATCCCTTATAAAAGTCATAGCACACCTCTCCTCAATAATCCGGTCGATTTGAGCCCTCTTTCGTGGGACTACTTTAAACCGCGCGGGACGAGTTACGCGCCGAAAAAGTGTCCAGAAAAAGAAGAATAATAACTAGATAGGTACATTTCCTGAAGAAAATGTGAGTGGTGCTTGCCGTGGCAAAATTCTGGGGAACATATATGATTATACTCCAAGCCAAAAGTAAAACGATCCAACTCCTGTGTCTCTACGATGTTCTGATGCGAAGATATTAGGCTTTGTTTACTCTGTTGCTAGGGTACTGTATTTGGTTGCTAGGGAAAAAATTGGCATCCCATAGTGATTACACTCTGAGTCACGAGTCAAACGGTCCAACCCCCGTGTCTCTACGATGTTCTGATGCTGAGATATAAGGCTTTGTTTACTCTATTGCTATGGTACTGTATTTGATTGCTAGGGAAAAAATTGGCATCCCATAGTGATTACACTCTGAGTCACAAGTCAAACGGTCCAACCCCCGTGTCTCTACGATGTTCTGATGCGGAGATATAAGGCTTTGTTTACTCTGTTGCTAGGGTACTGTATTTGGTTGCTAGGGAAAAAATTGGCATCCCATAGTGATTACACTCTGAGTCACGAGTCAAACGGTGCAACCCCCGTGTCTCTACGATGTTCTGATGCTGAGATATAAGGCTTTGTTTACTCTGTTGCTAGGGTACTGTATTTGGTTGCTAGGGAAAAAATTGGCATCCCATAGTGATTACACTCTGAGTCACGAGTCAAACGGTCCAACCCCCTTGTCTCTACGATGTTCTGATGCTGAGATATAAGGCTTTGTTTACTCTGTTGCTAGGGTACTGTATTTGGTTGCTAGGGAAAAAAATGGCATCCCATAGTAATTACACTCTGAGTCACGAGTCAAACGGTCCAACCCCCGTGTCTCTACGATGTTCTGATGCGGAGATATAAGGCTTTGTTTACTCTGTTGCTAGGGTCCTGCATTTGGTTGCTAGGGAAAAAATGGCATCCACTAGTGATTACGCTCCGAGTCACGAGTCAAACGGTCCAAACCCCGTGTCTCTACGATGTTCTGATGTGGAGATATAAGGCTTTGTGTATTCGGTTGCAAGGGTAGTGTATTTTGTTGCTAGGGAGAAAATTGGCATCCCATAATGATCATACTCCAAGCCACAAGTAAAACGGGCCAACCCCCGTGTCTCTACGTTGTTCTGATGCGGAGATATAAGGCTTTGTTTACTCTGTTGCTAGGGTACTGTATTTGGTTGCTAGGGAAAATATTTGCATCCCATAATGATTACACTCCGAGTCACGAGTCAAACGGTCCAACCCCCGTGTCTCTACGATGTTCTGATGCGGAGATATAAGGCTTTGTTTACTCTGTTGCTAGGGTACTGTATTTGGTTGCTAGGGAAAAAAATTGGCATCCCATAATGATTACACTCCGAGTCACAAGTCAAACGGTCCGAGTCACAAGTCAAACGGTCCAACCCCCGTGTCTCTACGATGTTCTGATGCGGAGATATAAGGCTTTGTTTACTCTGTTGCTAGGGTACTGTATTTGGTTGCTAGGGAAAAAAATGGCATCCCATAATGATTACACTCCGAGTCACAAGTCAAACGGTCCAACCCCCGTGTCTCTACGATGTTCTGATACGGAGATATAAGGCTTTGTTTACTCTGTTGCTAGGGTACTGTATTTGGTTGCTAGGGAAAAAATTGGCATCCCATAATGATTACACTCTGAGTCACTAGTCAAACGGTCCAACCCCCGTGTCTCTATGATGTTCTGATGCAGAGATATAACTGTTTGAATTTTATGTTGCTAGGGTGCTCAAAAGTGGTTGCTAGGGGCGTGGCTTAAAAGATTTGGGAATATCCTGATAGACTGATTGGATGTCTGAGTAAAATGAGCCCACCCCCTTGTCTTTACGACATTGTAAAGCAAAGATATCCCATCTGGAACTTTTTTATTCCCTTATATGGGCATGTTTCCTGCCCCATTATAAGTCAATGGGAAAATTCGGGTGCCTCTTACACCCCAGGGGTACAACTTACACCCCATTGTGATCCATGTTCTTACAGAGTCTACCACCCTCTTCAAATAATGTAACCCACATGTTTTTACAAAATCCTCGCTCGTACCTATGACCCGTCAAAGTTTTTGCAATGTTAAGTCTATGGGATTTTCCCCGATTGACTTTTCATTGGGGCACTTTTGGGCACCTCTTACACTCCAGGGGTACATCTTACACCCCAATGTGATGTATGTTCTTACAGAGTCTACCACCCTCTTCAAATGTTGTAACCCACATGTTTCTACAAAATTCTCGAGCGGAGCTATGACTCGTCAAAGTTGGGCGCAATGTTAAGTCAATGGGATTTTTGGGGTGGTTTTTCGCCCCCCTTTCGGAAATCCTGCACCCGATCGCTTATAAAAGTCATAGCACACCTCTCCTCAATAAGCCGGTCGATTTGAGCCCTATTTCATGGGTCTACGACAAACCGTGTGGGACGAGTTACGCGCCGAAAAAAGTGTCCAGAAAAAGAAGAATAATAATAATTATAACTAGATAGGTACATTTCCTGAAGAAAATGTGAAGTGGTGCTTGCCGTGGCAAATTTCGGGAAACAATATATGATTATACTCTAAGCCACGAGTCAAACGGTCCAACCCCCGTGTCTCTACGATGTTCTGATGCGGAGATATAAGGCTTTGTTTACTCTGTTGCTAGGGTACTGTATTTGGTTGCTAGCGAAAAAATTGGCATCCCATAATGATTACACTCTGATTCACGAGTCAAACGGTCCAACCCCTGTGTCTCTACGATGTTCTGATGCGGAGATATAAGGGTTTGTTTACTCTGTTGCTAGGGTACTGTATTTGGTTGCTAGGGAAAAAATTGGCATCCCATAATGAATACACTCTGAGTCACGAGTCAAACGGTCCAACCCCCGTGTCTCTACGATGTTCTGATGCGGAGATATAAGGCTTTGTTTACTCTGTTGCTAGGGTACTGTATTTGGTTGCTAGGGAAAAAATTGGCATCCCATATAATGATTACACTCCGAGTCACGAGTCAAACGGTCCAACCCCCGTGTCTCTACGATGTTCTGATGCGGAGATATAAGGGTTTGTTTACTCTGTTGCTAGGGTACTGTATTTGGTTGCTAGGGAAAAAATTGGCATCCCATAATGATTACACTCTGAGTCACGAGTCAAACGGTCCAACCCCTGTGTCTCTACGATGTTCTGATGCGGAGATATAAGGCTTTGTTTACTCTGTTGCTAGGGTACTGTATTTGGTTGCTAGGGAAAAAATTGGCATCCCATATTGATTACACTCTGAGTCACGAGTCAAACGGTCCAACCCCCGTGTCTCTACGATGTTCTGATGCGGAGATATAAGGGTTTGTTTACTCTGTTGCTAGGGTACTGTATTTGGTTGCTAGGGAAAAAATTGGCATCCCATAATGAATACACTCTGAGTCACGAGTCAAACGGTCCAACCACCGTGTCTCTACGATGTTCTGATGCGGAGATATAAGGCTTTGTTTACTCTGTTGCTAGGGTACTGTATTTGGTTGCTAGGGAAAAAATTGGCATCCCATAATGAATACACTCTGAGTCACGAGTCAAACGGTCCAACCACCGTGTCTCTACGATGTTCTGATGCGGAGATATAAGGCTTTGTTTACTCTGTTGCTAGGGTACTGTATTTGGTTGCTAGGGAAAAAATTGGCATCCCATAATGATTACACTCTGAGTCACGAGTCAAACGGTCCAACCCCCGTGTCTCTACGATGTTCTGATGCGGAGATATAAGGGTTTGTTTACTCTGTTGCTAGGGTACTGTATTTGGTTGCTAGGGAAAAAATTGGCATCCCATAATGATTACACTCTGAGTCACGAGTCAAACGGTCCAACCCCCGTGTCTCTACGATGTTCTGATGCGGAGATATAACTGTTTGAATTTTATGTTGCTAGGGTGCTCAAAAGTGGTTGCTAGGGGCGTGGCTTAAAAGCTTTGGGAATATCCTGATAGACTGATTGGATGTCTGAGTAAAATGAGCCCACCCCCTTGTCTTTACGACATTGTAAAGCAAAGATATCCCATCTGGAACTTTTTTATTCCCTTATATGGGCATGTTTCCTGCCCCATTATAAGTCAATGGGAAAATTCGGGTGCCTCTTACACCCCAGGGGTACAACTTACACCCCATTGTGATCCATGTTCTTACAGAGTCTACCACCCTCTTCAAATAATGTAACCCACATGTTTTTACAAAATCCTCGCCTGTACCTATGACCCGTCAAAGTTTTTGCAATGTTAAGTCTATGGGATTTTCCCCCATTGACTTTTCATTGTGGCACTTTTGGGCGCCTCTTACACCCCAGGGGTACAACTTACACCCCAATGTGATGTATGTTCTTACAGAGTCTACCACCCTCTTCAAATGTTGTAACTCACATGTTTCTACAAAATCCTCGAGCGGAGCTATGACTCGTCAAAGTTGGGCGCAATGTTAAGTCAATGGGATTTTTCGGGTGGTTTTTCGCCCCCCTTTCGGAAATCCTGCACCCGATCGCTTATAAAAGTCATAGCACACCTCTCCTCAATAAGCCGGTCAATTTGAGCCCTCTTTCATGGGTCTACGACAAACCGTGCGGGACGAGTTAGGTGCCGAAAAAACGTGCAGATGTAAGAATAAAATATAATAATATCCCTGAGGAATAGTAATAGTGATGCTTTGCATAAATGCAAGCACCACTAATAAGTATGCAAGATAATAATAGTGATGCCTTGCATAAATGCAAGCACCACTAACTAGATAGGTACATTTCCTGAAGAAAATGTGAAGTGGTGCTTGCCGTGGCAAATTTCGGGGAACAATATATGATTATACTCTAAGTCACGAGTCAAACGGTCCAACCCCCGTGTCTCTACGATGTTCTGATGCGGAGATATAAGGCTTTGTTTACTCTGTTGCTAGGGTACTGTATTTGGTTGCTAGGGGAAAAAATGGCATCCCATAATGATTACACTCCGAGTCACGAGTCAAACGGTCCAACCCCTGTGTCTCTACGATGTTCTGATGCGGAGATATAAGGCTTTGTTTACTCTGTTGCTAGGGTACTGTATTTGGTTGCTAGGGGAAAAAATGGCATCCCATAATGATTACACTCCGAGTCACGAGTCAAACGGTCCAACCCCTGTGTCTCTACGATGTTCTGATGCGGAGATATAAGGCTTTGTTTACTCTGTTGCTAGGGTACTGTATTTGGTTGCTAGGGAAAAAAATGGCATCCCATAATGATTACACTCCGAGTCACGAGTCAAACGGTCCAACCCCCGTGTCTCTACGATGTTCTGATGCGGAGATATAAGGCTTTGTTTACTCTGTTGCTAGGGTACTGTATTTGGTTGCTAGGGGAAAAAATGGCATCCCATAATGATTACACTCCGAGTCACGAGTCAAACGGTCCAACCCCTGTGTCTCTACGATGTTCTGATGCGGAGATATAAGGCTTTGTTTACTCTGTTGCTAGGGTACTGTATTTGGTTGCTAGGGGAAAAATGGCATCCCATAATGATTACACTCCGAGTCACGAGTCAAACGGTCCAACCCCTGTGTCTCTACGATGTTCTGATGCGGAGATATAAGGCTTTGTTTACTCTGTTGCTAGGGTACTGTATTTGGTTGCTAGGGAAAAAATGGCATCCCATAATGATTACACTCTGAGTCACTAGTCAAACGGTCCAACCCCCGTGTCTCTACGATGTTCTGGTGCGGAGATATAAGGCTTTGTTTACTCTGTTGCTAGGGTACTGTATTTGGTTGCTAGGGAAAAAATTGGCATCCCATAATGATTACACTCCGAGTCACGAGTCAAACGGTCCAACCCCCGTGTCTCTACGATGTTCTGATGCGGAGATATAAGGCTTTGTTTACTCTGTTGCTAGGGTACTGTATTTGATTGCTAGGGAAAAAAATGGCATCCCATAATGATTACACTCCGAGTCACGAGTCAAACGGTCCAACCCCCATGTCTCTACGATGTTCTGATGCGGAGATATAAGGCTTTGTTTACTCTGTTGCTAGGGTACTGTATTTGGTTGCTAGGGGAAAAAATGGCATCCCATAATGATTACACTCCGAGTCACGAGTCAAACGGTCCAACCCCTGTGTCTCTACGATGTTCTGATGCGGAGATATAAGGCTTTGTTTACTCTGTTGCTAGCAGTGCCGGTCTTTCCTACACTGAAAAAAATGATTATGGCCCCAATTAAATGAAGCATAATTCAATTTAGCTAGTTTTAATTATTTTATTTAAGTTTTTGATTTTAATTAGTATATATTAATAGGTTTTAAGCGAATTATATTTGCTTTAAATCCAAGTCATTATAATTTATTAAATTCAGTTTAAAAAAATAGTTTGGTTCTTTGCGCATGCGCACAAATGCACATTTTCCCTGGTGCTAAAAGGAGTTTCCAGTCAGGTTCACGGTGACGGTGGGAAAGGAAGACGGGATATTTCAGCCCCGGAGTTTTGCTCAGTCGGTCTATTTGCACAGTAAGTAATATTTCATGTAATACAGCACCTTTTTTTACCGTGAATATTTTTATATACTTAAAATACGCCGTTTATAAGAGCTCCTCCAGGCAGAGTGCTGGAGGCAATCCCAGCCGTGACGATATAAGTTAACCAAATACCACACGACTCCGAGAGCGAAATTGCTTTTATACAACAGTTCGACGGCACACGTTTGAAAAACGAAAACTAGAAAACAACAACAGAGTTATTTTAAAAGCCACTTTGTTTGGGAACTACTTTCTTCCGCCACGGATATCACTCAGCTGTTTTGAATCTCATAACAAGCCGTTTCTTAATATTAGCGTTTCTTTGTCACAAGATGTAGTTTTAAGATTAGTTCAGTCGAGAATATATATGTATAATATTCAAATATTCAGTCGATAAGTTAAGAGAGCGCCTGTTTGAACGTTTGCTTAAGGAAGCTACGGTACGTGAGAACCAGAGAGCGGACGTCAGTGTTTACTCGCCCCACTGACCACCGCCCTCTCTGGGCTACATCTCTGACAGGAATTCCCTGGCTCTGATGTTGGTTTTGTCTGTTATTAACTCGCTTAATATGAGACTTTGTGCTTGCCAGTACTATATAAAAGTTTTTTAAAAGTGTCAGAGAGATGTATGCTGCTTATAAAAATATCAGTGGCGATATCTCATAACGTGTTTTAATATTCACGTCACGATAAAGTCGTTATCAATTGTCCAAATTTAAAAGCTGCAGTGCTTACCTGCAGTTCCACTATGTTTTCGCTTTCTCGGAGTTGCTTACACACACACACACACACACACACACACACACACACACACACACACACACACACACACACACACACACACACACACACACACAGATATATATATATATATATATATATATATATATATATATATATATATATATATATAATATACGCACACACACACAAAGTGCCCTTCATAAATATTGGGATATGTTATTATATATGTAAAAATGTATTTCAGGGCCAAATATAATGGGACAGTTCGCTTAAAAGTTGTTTTATGGACGTGAATTGTGAACATGATGTGTGTTTACAGCCACAGCGTCCAAATGCCAAACTTCAACTTTAGATCACAACATGCTTCATATATGAGGAAATTATTTAACAAATACAAAATGCATGTCCATTACAGCTCAACTGTCCCATTACGTTTGGCCCATTTAAACGACTGTAATTCCTAAATCCTAAAGACAAATTGTAATTTGTGAATACCCTCTAAATACAGCTCAAAGTGTGCACTCTGTCCCAGTATTAATGGAGGGCACTGTATAATATATGGGCAACAGGGGTGTCATAGTTTTTGTAATTACCCTTGCCTGTAGACTTGTCAAAGTGTTATGAATCAGAACAATCTCTAATAACAGCTTATTTTTATTTAAATGTAGGACAGTCAACAAGATGACTTATTGAAAGACCTGGAAAACATCACCATGGACATATGTGTAATCAAAAAGAAAGAAGGTTTTCTTGGCGACTATGACGATATTGGAGTCGTTGTTGGAGTGATGATTCTTGAGCAGCTCAAATCTGTGGCACAAGCCTGCATTGATGCTGGGTACAATCTATGTGCTTAATTTGGCGTACCCCAAAGAACTAAAATACTACTTTTTTGAAATTTTTTAGAAATTCATTATGCAGATGGATTCTAAAGCTCTCCCCAAAAATTCAAGGACTTTTTTTTTTTTTTTTTTTTTTCCTTTATTTATTTGAAAGGGACAATGCACATCAATCAACATTTTTTGTTTGCACTCAAAATGTAAATGCGCCAGAGTTAGCTAAAGAGCTATTTTTCATCTGCAGTCCCTTGGCAGGTCAACACAGTACAAAAATACATAAAAACCACAAAACAAAATAAACACTAAGTAGATAAATAATAAATACAATACAAAAATACAAAAATGGGCAGTACCTAAAATCAGATTAACTATCAATGATTGCATTTTTGAGAGTTTTTAATCCATTTCTTAAGTTTAAATTTAAACGATAAATAGCTGGTGCTCTTTCTAAGTTCAGTAGGGAGACAATTCCAATAACTCGAGGCCCGTACCGAGAAGACTGCCTGGCCAAACTTACTTCGCCTGTACTGTATAACACAGTCTCCCCTGGTAGCTGCCCTATTTGCCCTCCCATTGTTGTCCTTCAGTTTTACAAATTCACCCAGCGGTGGAGGTGCAAGCCCATGT
The DNA here is from genome assembly GCF_030506205.2 of Paramisgurnus dabryanus. NCBI lineage: Eukaryota > Metazoa > Chordata > Actinopteri > Cypriniformes > Cobitidae > Paramisgurnus > Paramisgurnus dabryanus. The sequence goes on from NC_133337.1 coordinate 4,751,165, forward strand.
GTAATTTTAAAAACTAGACAGGCATCTGAATAATTTAAAAAATTGTTAAACTGAAAAACGTTTTAAAGGTGCAGTGCGTAATTTTTATCGTCATCTAGTGGTGAGGTTGCGAGTTGCAACCAACGGCTTAGTCCACGGCTCACTTCTCGTTTTTGAAACACATAGAGAAGGACAAACATGTCATCGTTGGAGACAACTTAGCAAAAAATTGTCCTTTAAGGGCTTCTGTAAAAAAAATGGCAGCACAAAATGGCGACTTCCATGTAAGGGGACCCTCGGTGTATGTAGATGAAAAGGTCTTGTTCTAAGGCAATAAACACATAACGGTTCATTATGAAAGGTGTTTATACACCCGTGATAATATAGTTTTGTATGTTATTTTGCATTTCTGTCAAAAGATCCTCTTAAAAATTTCACACTGCACCTTTAATACTGAAATGTTGTAGCAGACATGTATGTGCATGCTCAGCATGAAATGTTAGTCCAGATGTCACAGTCTACTCTGTTTATCATTTAAGACCTGGGAATCCGTAGTTTTAAACATTTTAATAATGCTTTTAATGATTCATAACTGTTGTCTGTAAAAATGTAACACTTTTTTTAAAAATAATTATTGTGCAATGTGTGAAGTCAGCACTACTGTTTTTGACTTTTGTGCTGTTTTATTGATTCACAAACATTGTGGCCTCTTTCCATCTGTGTTTTTTTATTTTATATTTTGTGAATGTGCAGTGAGCACTTGTTTTAAACACTTGTACACACAAAGAAATTGTTATTGAACATGCACTACATTTGCTGAATAACATTAAACTTACCACTTGGTGTATTTGCAAAGCCATTTAAGGGTCATTTTTATATATTGTTTTTAAGGTTAGTGATTGCAAACAATTTCCTTAAAAATGTTGAAAGTTAGTCAATGAAATGTGTTTATTTAAATGTAGCTAAAATAAATTGATTGCAACCACTTACCTTAAAAAAAATTATTAAATTCAATTAATAATTTTTCATCAGTCATAAATAAATAATATATGAGAATGTAGCACAATTAAATATGGCAGAAATTACTAAGCTTTTTTATACTAGGGTTACTAAATAAAATTGATTAAGTTCAACACATTTTTTTTGTTTAAATGTAGCTTAAATAAATTGATTGCAACCGCTTACCTTAAAAAAATTGATTAAATTGAATGAATAATTTTTTTCAGTGTATACGCAAAGTAGGCAATTTGCATAGGGCCCCGCACCACTAGAGGGCCCCCTTGATCTCAGAATTATTTAAAACCATTATATCAAAGAAAAATTATTATTATGTTTAATGAAAACAAGACGCTATAATTTAAATAATTTGCAAACTTCCGAATTTGTGCGGGTTTTTAAAAATACTTAATGATTTCTTAAATCACTGATATGTACTCGGACAACATGCAGGCAGTTTCTCAATCCGAAGGCTGCAGCCTTCAGAGGTCACATTTGTAGGCTGCATATGCGTCATAAAAACGTATTTTAGAATATTAACAATTATAATGTTGACTATTATTCTTAGTTAATGGTTAATTGTTATATTATGCTTATGACTTGCAAATGAAATGCTTATTTAACTTAAATAAATCAGGCTTGATGACGTATGCAGCGCGCATATGCGACATGATCCGGAGGTTGCAGCCTTCAAATTTAGAAACGGCCGCGTGCATGACGCAGAAGAGTGATTTGGTAACAATGCGCATATTATATGCCCACCATTGATTTAAAACAAAGACAAAGCTATCCGTCTGGAGCAGAATAAAGGGAAAAAAACGTGAAGCAAGGGAACAAGATAAAGGATTTGCGCGAGCAGATTAAGTCAATGTAAAGACACGCGTCTTAGCATGGGGCGATTCAAATGACGCGAATTGGGTGACACAATTGCCGCGAAAACACGCGCTTTTTCCTTTGAACTTCAAGAACGCGCTCTCGTGCAGGATAATTTGACGAGAGAGAGAGAGAGAGAGAGAGAGAGAGAGAGAGAGAGAGAGAGAGAGAGAGAGAGAGAGAGAGAGAGAGAGGTAAGAATGGTGCCCACGTCGAGAAAACTTAATAGAAGACTTGAAATTTGTAAAGGATTAAAGTATATGTCACTCGTTTAATTACAGTATGTTAACTGGATAACACTGGATATAACTCATTGTATAGATAATAAAATAATGTATTTTGATTACACAAATCAAACCTAACTATAGTGATTGTAGCTGCTGACCAGCATAGGGAATCTCTATGGCTAATTTCTAAGACATGTTCCTGATACAGTACTGTGTGTTGTACCTTATCTTGTTAATTGAGTCTTTTTGGGCATCTTATGCCTAGAATTATTCAAGGAGATTGATTCTTTTAACTTCCTTTAAAGTTTGATCAGTTGTGCATAATGACATGTGCAACAAATGGATATAGGGTGTCAAACTCATAGATTTGCAATATTTAAAATCAGACACTATTTTTAAAATATTTGGGGTCAACCTCTGTGACAGCTTTAAAGGGACACTTCACCCATTTGCATTAAGCTTTGTATAGTTAGAACTCCAGTCATGTTTTTGAATGGTCATGCATCATTTTCTCAGTTGCCGCTGAGACTGGAGAAATACAGATTTCAGTGTTGCACTTCCTTCTTTCAATGATGTAAAAATCATCATTTTGCATCATTGAAAGAAGGAAGTGCAATGTCTTTGTTGAGGGAATGAGACTACAAACACCCCTTTTCTCTGTCAAATAGGCACCAAATTCTAAATGTATGTTACATTTCGACTACAAATATAACACTTTCAATAAAGATTAATGTTTCTACGGGTGAAATGCTCTTTTAAAGCTGAAACTTATCAAATCCTATCAGAGGTCCAGAATGTCATTGAAACACACCAGTGGCTTTGCTGTCATCAGTATTAAACATGTTACCCCTCAAAGTACCCCTCCCCACAGAGCCCCCCCCCCCCCCACATAACAAATCCCAATTTAACCCCTGTGTATTAACAGTATGTATTTATATGTAATTTAATTTGATTCATTACATTCATTTAGATCAGGTAAATTTTTTAGTGCTTCTCACAACACATTTTAAATCAAAACAACTTATCAGCAAATACATGTTTCATGTTATAATCAGCAAGTTTATCAGTCAGGGTTTCAAAGTAATGTGCATATGGGAATATTATACAGCTATAAGATAATACACTATGTGGTTAGTTAACAACTAACTAACAGCAACATTGACTGGGTTTTACCCAGATAGCACAGGTACGTCTGTGAGATGTCTGGTAAAGATCTGGAGATCTGGAATACATCTGGTGTGTAAAAACATCTTATAAAGGAAAAGAGCTGCTTTACATACATTCTAAATCAAAAACGTCTTGCAGACATCTTCAATATGTCTATATGACATCTTTTAGGAGACGTCTCACAGACGTATTGCAGATGAGAAAACAATTTAAATAAGACATCTTGCAGATGTAAACGCAGACATCAAATAGACGTCTCCGAGATGTATGTGTGCTATGCTATAAGGGTCTGAATGCACTGACAGAGGGCCCCTAACAAAGCTTTGCTTAGGGCCCCCCAGCATCTAGGACCGGCACTGGTTGCTAGGGTACTGTATTTGGTTGCTAGGGAAAAAATGGCATCCCATAATGATTACACTCTGAGTCACTAGTCAAACAGTCCAACCCCCGTGTCTCTACGATGTTCTGGTGCGGAGATATAAGGCTTTGTTTACTCTGTTGCTAGGGTACTGTATTTGGTTGCTAGGGAAAAAATTGGCATCCCATAATGATTACACTCCGAGTCACGAGTCAAACGATCCAACCCCCGTGTCTCTACGATGTTCTGATGCGGAGATATAAGGCTTTGTTTACTCTGTTGCTAGGGTACTGTATTTGGTTGCTAGGGAAAAAATTGGTACCCCATAATGATTACACTCAGAGTCACGAGTCAAACGGTCCAACCCCCGTGTCTCTACGATGTTCTGATGCCGAGATATAACTGTTTGAATTTTATGTTGCTAGGGTGCTCAAAAGTGGTTGCTAGGGGCGTGGCTTAATACCTATGTAAGGATCCTGAGAGACTGATTGGATGTCTGAGTAAAATGAGCCCACCCCCATGTCTCTATGCCACTGTGGTGTAAAGATATCCATCTGGGCATTTTATAATGGCAGTCTGTGGGAGATGTTGCTAGGGTGCCCAAAATTGTTGCTAGGGGCGTGGCTTAATAGATCTGAGATGATCCTGAGAGACTGATTGGATGCCCGAGTAAAATGAGCCCACCCACTTATCTCTACGACACTGTAAAGCAAAGATATCCCATCTGGAACAGTTTTTTTCCCCTTATATGGGCGTGTTCCCTGCCCCATTATAAGTCAATGGGAAATTTTGGGTGCCTCTTACACCCCAGGGGGACAACTTACACCCCAATGTTATGTATGTTCTTACAGAGTCTACCACCCTCTTCAAATGTTATAACCCACATGTTTCTACAAAATCCTCGAGCGGAGCTATGAGTTGTCAAAGTTGGGCCCAATGTTAAGTCAATGGGATTTTTCGGGTGGTTTTTCGCCCCCCTTTCGGAAATCCTGCACCCGATCCCTTATAAAAGTCATAGCAGACGTGTCCTCAATAAGCCGGTCGTTTTGAGCCCTGTTTCATTGGTCTACGACAAACCGTGTGGGACGAGTTACGCGCCGAAAAAGTGTCCAGATATAAGAATAAATAAATAAAGATATAATAATAAGTATGAGCAATAGTAATAGTGATGCCTTGCATAAATGCAAGCACCACTAATAAGTATGCAAGATAGTAATAGTGATGCTTTGCATAAATGCAAGCACCACTAATAATAATAAGCTTAGATCGAAGAACAGTATGTTGGCTTTGTCAAGCCAACATAATAAGTATGCAAGATAGTAATAGTGATGCTTTGCATAAATGCAAGCACCACTAATAATAATAATAATAAGTATGCAAGATAGTAATAGTGATGCTTTGCATAAATGCAAGCACCACTAATAATAATAATAAGTATGCAAGATAGTAATAGTGATGCTTTGCATAAATGCAAGCACCACTAATAATATCCCTGAGGAATAGTAATAGTGATGCTTTGCATAAATGCAAGCACCACTAATAATAATAATAAGTTTAAGAGCAATAACAATATGTTGGCTTTTTCAAGCCAACATACTAATAAGTTTAAAAGCAATAACAATATGTTGGCTTTTTCAATCCAACATAATAAGCTTAGATCGAAGAACAGTATGTTGGCTTTGTCAAGCCAACATAATAACCCCCGTGACAGGGCTACATGGCCATAAGAGGTTTCTAGGCTTTGTTTCTGCATTTAAAAAGACAAAGCTGGCAATTCTGGCTACTCTTTAGTTATTTTAATAATTTCTTCATTTTATTTTATTTTATTTATAAATTACTCGGGTTAATCTAATTTAATTATTTGGCTTGTGTTTTGTTTCCGTGCACTTCAGGCATTTTGCACATATTTGTCCTGCACCTTGTTACTTCTGACCTCTTTTTATTTAATTTTTATTTATTATAAAGGTAAATTCTGATCTCAAGTTAAGTAAATTTTGGATTGCTTCTTGTTGTAGTTATAGCCTATCAATGTTGCACTGTTGCGTGCTGGCCATGGTGCTGGCGAACGCTAAGGTGCTAGGTGCGCTCTGAGTGTCATATTTAGGAGTTCATCAAACTAAACTTAAAAAATATATTTTTTTCGACAGGTATACGTTTAAAAATGTATTTAAAACAGGGTGGTTATCTTGTCAAAAGTATAAAACTGCACCAAATTAATTCCAGACGCGACTGTCTCTCTTGTGATTTAAATTCTTGAAATAAATGATATTAGAATCATCAGGTTTTTCTACACTTAAAATACAGAGATGATAAAAGTCAAAATAAACAAGCAGCAAAATAATACAACGTAGTGTCTATAAAATTATTAATTTCAGTGTTTATCTTGTTATAAATTAACATTCAATGAATTGTATAAAGCTTAGTTTTTATCATTTAGGCTACAGTAAATCATATTCGTCTGGGTGTCAGATGTTTAATTTTAAATCTTTGTGTACGTTTGTGAATTACAAATTCTGTAGAATGTATAAAAAGTATGTCTCTTTTTTAATCATTAGGCCAACCCTGAAAAAACCGTTCTGGCACGCCCCTGTGTAGCAGAGTTTGATTTCTGACGACTAAAATAAAATTAATGTGACTAGATTAAAATAAGTGTGCTTTCACCGAATTGACCCAATTACGAGGAGCAAAACATTGAATATTCAGAAGAATAAACCTTAATCATTTAATGGATAAGTGATAGAGATTTCAGCACTCAAGCACGCAAACTCCACCGCACCTTGGTGTAAAGTGCATAAAAATGAACAAGTTACCTTGCGCACATAATCATCAGGTAATGCTTTTTGCTGTATTATGCGTTTTCATGACATAGCTTTTAGGCTTTAATATTTTATTAATATTTTAAAATGTTTGTTTATATATTTGTAATGCTTTGTATTACTATTGTTTGCTAATTTTAGCTATTTTTAATGTGATTTTGTGATTATTTTATGCTACAGAGGTAGCATTATTAGTTTATTTAGGTCTATGTATAGAGTTATACATTTTACCGCCTCGACTTAAACCTTTAACCTCAGTTTATTGCTAAAGCTACATTTCTAATTTTCGTTTAGTTTAGATTAGTTTAAAATAATATTTAGATCTATATTTTATTTGATATTTTATTTGATATCAGTTAAAAGAAATTATTAAAAATGGTTTAGTAAATGAAAATAACCCTAATATGGTAAAGAAATGAATGAAAATGAATAACAAAGCAGTCTGAAAATGAAAATTCTGTTGCATCATGCTGCTGTTGTGCCCTTCCGAGGTTGCAAATACAAATATATCATGTGATACGACATTTGATAATATGCGTTTCCATCAGCTATATCTGTAAACTGTTTAATAATGTCTTTTTATTTAAAAAGTGTTACTGATCAAATCATATCTGTTATATTTGCTCTTTGTATGAAAGTAACAATCAACCAGAAGATATTTCAAGATTTTAAATGTTTCAAAGCATGAAATTATTTTGCCCACATGTGCCAAGAGGGTTCCACATTATCATCCCACATGGGCAAACCTATATATGGGACCCACCCACAAAGTGAAACCCACATGTACCCACACATATTGCCCATGTTAAGCCCATGCCCACATGGAACCCATGCTGAACCCACGTAGGTCCCACATAAAAGAATATTATGAGTTTGCATACATTGAAATATAAAAGTGTACGCTTAATAAATAAGAAAAGCACACTCTTTTAACTAGCTTTTTAAAACAGGACATGGCAATGCCTACAGAAACTACAGCGTCACATCTGAGGTATTTTAATGCAGAATGGCTCTTATAATTAATCTTACGAATTTAATGCAGTTAACTGAAATAAACCAATGAGTTCTCCATAGGATGCAGCCTTCCCAACCCAGTTAATGAAAAAAAATTTAATTCATGGTTACAGATAGATTGGACGCCATTCCCGCTGGGGTCAAAGCAGTCCTTAAAGACTTATCCCAGCTTACTGTTATACTGTATGCATCTGTTTGGCACTTTTTTGAAATATATATTTTTTTTATCCAGTTGCGTCGCAGCACTTCTCGTCCAGTGTGCGACCCCCTATAGATTTTTGAATGCATGTGAAGATTTTTTTCACTTAATAAATAATAGTACTGTCAAATGTATTTCAGATAATAAAAATACTCTAGTTCACTGTATGTATTTGTTTGTTTCATTAAGAAAAAAGTCTGAAGGACACCATCAAATAATTATATAAATTCATACAGGGCTAGTAGTATGCATGTACAGCTGTATGTACAGATACACCGCCAGGTATCAGCTTAGACTAGGTATTAGACTAGTCCTACACTAAAATATAAATGTAAGAGCAGTCCAAAGTGAAAACATCTTGCACTGTCATATCTTAAAACACATCAGTGCCCGCTTTGCCATAAAATGCACACAAGTAATGATTTTAGTAAGACATGTTTGTTAAAACTTGTTATATTTCCTAATTAAACTAAGACCTAGTCCTGACTTAAGATAATCCCCGTCCAGGAAACAACCCCTATAGGTGTATATATAAATATGTATTACACATTTAATCATAGTACTAGCATGTAATGGCATCCTTGTTATTCTTTTAATGTATTCCTGCACCCTTTTTACCGTTAATGTTGTTCAGCCTGTATTGGTAAAATGTTTTGAAAACTGAGACATTTAAAACCCTCCATATACACTTACAAGCAAACCCTGCCAGATATTATGAAGTACCAGTGAAGTGCTGTTTTCCACCTTCCATAATCAGGGATAGCAAAAGCAAAAATAAAACTTGCTTGGCAAAAGGTGGAATCGAACGTGGGTCTACCGCGCCAAATGCGGGCGTCACCAACCACACACCACTGAGCCTGATAAGAGAAGTGAGTGAAGTTTCAGTTAATGTACATAGTGCTTGACAACAAGGTGGGCAATTTGTGTAAGTATAGACAATCTTATATTTTATTTGCAGTATTTTACATTATAGCCAACATGTAAGAAGGAAAAAGCACAAAGAAATAAGTTGATCCTTAGCATTTTACTTGCATTTTGGTGTCATAGCCTAGAAATGGACGGGAACCCCCTAAGCCTACAGTAATGGTTTAACCCAACTGCCCAGCAGCCAATAGGAACTCATCAGGCTCACTCGTTGAAACTGGTCATGTTGCCACGAGGGCCAAAATCGCGAGAATTTTCACACGTAAACAACGCGTAAACAACGCGTAGAATACGCGTTGTTTGCGCGTAGAATACGTGTTGTTTACGTGTGAAAAATCGACGCGTATTCTACGCGCAAACAACACGTATTCTACGCGCAAACAACACGTATTCTACGCGCAAACAACACGTTGTTTACGTGTTGTTTACGTGTAAGATTTCGCGCGTTTTTGACCCTCGCGGCCTTCCATATCGGCCTTCCATAGATCCAGGAATTTCACTTTTCCGGTCGCCACGACGTAACTCGGTTCGTCGCCACGACGTAAGTTTGGTCATCATATTACGTCGACGTTACGTAACAGTTACGTATTTGTGTTAGCTGGGAAGGTCAAAAACGCGCGAAATCTTACACGTAAACAACACGTAAACAACGTGTTGTTTGCGCGTAGAATACGTGTTGTTTGCTCGTAGAATACGCGTCGATTTTTCACACGTAAACAACACGTATTCTACGCGTATTCTACGCGTATTCTACGCGTTGTTTACGTGTGAAAATTCTCGCGATTTTGGCCCTCGTGGCAACATGACCAGTTTTAACGAGTGAGCCTGATGAGTTCCTATTGGCTGCTGGGCAGTTGGGTTAAACCATTACTGTAGGCTTAGGGGGTTCCTGTCCATTTCTAGGCTATGACACCAAAATGCAAGTAAAATGCTAAGGATCAACTTATTTCATTGTGCTTTTTCCTTCTTACATGTTGGCTATAATGTAAAATACTGCAAATAAAATAACAGATTGTCTATACTTGCACAAATTGCCCACCTTGTTGGCAAGCACTATGTACATTAACTGAAACAACACTCAATTCTCTTATCAGGCTCAGTGGTGTGTGGTTGATGACACCCGCATTTGGCGCGGTAGACCCAGGTTCGATTCCACCTTTTGCCAAGCAAGTTTTATTTTTGCTTTTGCTATCCCTGATCAGATTCCAAAAATATATATTTATATATATATATGGAAGGTGGAAAAAAGCACTTCACTGGTACTTCATAATATCTGGCAGGGTTTGCTTGTAAGTGTAAATGGAGGGTTTTAAATGTCTCAGTAAAGACACGTTACTAAGCCTATTGCTTGCACATTTGGTGTATGTGCACTTGGAGATAACATTAATCAGAAAGATACATCAGTCAGTGATATGTAAGAGCCACCCTGCACTTGTTAGAAAGTCACATGGATTTTTAACCATTTTAGTGGCTTGTGGTGGGCAAGCTTCTCTCTTTTTACTATCACAGATCAGATTGGAGAAAGACATTTTCAATGCAAAAAAGAATTATGTCTAAAGTGGAAATAAAGTGCTTCACTGGTACTTAATAAATAAGTGTTTATCTGGAAGTCCTATTGTTTGTACTATAAGCACTCTTTCAGTTTGACCAATACCGTCTGTACAACAACTGCATAATGTTGTAAAGGGTGCAAGTATATATTAAATTAATAAAAAATAAGCCACTACATGGTAGTACTATGATTGTGTTTAAATGTTAAAATATTTATATATAAATGTATAACGTATACATGTTCATCAGTAGAAAAACTGTTTTTCTTTGGGAAAATTAAATGTCTTGAAAATGAATACAGACAGTTTTGTACACTTTCTTTATTGTCATCTGAACTTAGTTTAGTTAGTTTGTAACTGCCGATTTAAAATGATGCACTGCAGCACACATAAGCATACATATATTCACATTTAGAACATCAAGAAGGGTGTGACATAAGATTTAAAAACCAAACAATCAAACATTAGCATGTAGAACACCAATGCCCGGTTTCACAGATAAGGCTTAAGGCAAAACTAAAATGAATGTTTCAGCTGTCTTAACTGAAAATAACTTGCACTGAGATATCTGAAAGTATGTATTTGGAAAAATGTGTTATTAACCAACCAACCAAATTTGAATGCAAAACACCAAGTAATTAAACTAAGTTATCAAAATCTTGGAAAAATAGGCAGTATTTTGTGCTCTCAAACGGTGGTGGTATGTACGCCGTCAAAGCTGAAACAACACCCACTTACTGTTTCTTAACTTTCAAATACCACTTCAACCTGAATGGATGGTCACAATTGTGTTGGGGCGGTGCCACGCTGGGTGGCTCAAGTGCATTATCGAGCAACCATTTTAGGACCATCTAAAATATCCTGAACTCAGAAATACACAATCTTTACTCTGCAATTCAGAACTACGTAGTTTATAGTCTTTGTTGTGTATTTCTGCAATACATTTTTTAAACATTTATAATGTGTTCAGAAACAATTTTTTAAAATTGACTTTACAGGGACTTAAGAAAACATTCAAATTTGTAAACATGTTAAGATTAAGTAGTTTCCATCACTGTGCCACAATGAGTTGGGTCCTGCAACATGATAGGTTCTTCGGTGCAGTCTTTGGGCCAACGCTCTGCGTGCAGCTCCAGTTGGGTTACTTGTTTAATAAAAACAAGAGAAAAATTATAGGACAACAAAGTACAGCGGCTCAGATTAAACCGTACTAGTGAGCGGAGTAATAATGTAATGTAACTCTTTAAGTTAAGCTATTGTCAGCCGACCCCAAGGGGTTTAAAAAACTCCTAGGAAAAAAACCCTTATGGGGAAAAAGTCACTGGGAGAAAGAAAACCCTTGAGAGAGACCCAGACCTAGCTGATCCTAGAAAATATATACTATATATTGAATAGGCCTTCTATATTCTTAAAATGTATGGGAATTATTGTTAAAGGTTTAAATCATTTAAATTAAAAGTTAAAGTAAGTGGTTGGTTGTCACTAAGCAGAATTACGCGATCCAATAAAAAACTATACTATACGATTTATTAAGAATTAAAAAATTTAGAAATAAAGGGAAGCAGCGGGTGGTCGCTGGTCAGACATTGGCAGGGCATCACGATGATGGGAGGCCAGTAGATCATGGTGTGATGAGCTTCATGGCAGCAGGAACTGGGTCTGTCAGTCTCAGTGTCCTTGGGTTCTAGGACGAGACAGGGAAAGAGAAACAAAATCCTATTAGCATAAGTCATCACATATAATGCAAGTGTCATACAGTATAATGGATGAAAGTGTGCTCTGTTCCAAACAAGCTAACTATTGCGCCATACGTATATTTAATAGGCGAATTATGTGAATCCTTTGTTAAAGAGATATGTCTTTAGTTTAGACTTAAATTGAACATTGTTGGGCAAAACATTCCAAAGCTTGGGACCTTAGTAGGTAAAAAGTATTTACTCTAACCATACAGTCCAAGTCTCCTTCGCGGCACTCGAATATTTATAGCTGCAAGCCTGGACCGAACAGCATTTGCCCCAATCTTCTAAGTTTCTCCAACCAAATTCTGAACAATATCATAAAATTGGGAATCTGAAAGGTGTGAATATCTCAAGACAGAAAGGTTGAACTCTCTAGGAAAGAAAAGAAAGATTTCATTGTAAGTCTATTGGCTTTTTGATGAACATGACAAAAGAAACATCTGATACAGATAACTAGGACAGCTATAATAGAGAAGCATTTAAGACAAACTCCTTTCAAAATGTTCTATAAAACGACTTTACAATTTATACTTTTAAATATCTTAAAAGCATGCTTTAACAATACTGTAATATATATGTATTGCAAAACTATAAAAATTATAGTTCTTTATAATTTTGCTTAAAATAATAAGAGTTCATGTTCCCCAAATCAGCATATTACAATGATTTTGAGGGATCTTGTGACAATGAAAACTGGAGTAATGGCTGATGAAAATTCACTGCTGTCAGATGTTGCACATATAAATGACTTTGACAGACAAAGCATTGTTTGTAAAGTTGAATTAGTTAATAAAATAATAGTCTGATTACACAAGTCATGCTGCATGTGGTACCTGATATTGCTATGACAAACACAAGCCCACAAACAAAATAAATCAAAGTGCAGAACAAATGGTTAACACTGTAGTCACTACAAGATAAATGATTAACTAATCAGTAGGTATAACATACTGATGTTTAGGTTTAAGTAAAAATTACTTGTGCAGTTAATTATTTAATAATTAATATTACACTCTGTAAAAGCATGTGTTAATTTTTTTACACATTTTTTTGTGTTATGCGCTTTAACACATTACGTGCAGTTTTAACATATTATGTGTCACTTTGTGTTAAAATAAATAAAAGTGACAACACTTGTATTTAAAGTAACACAAAATGTGTTGTTCCAATAATAACAGAGATTTGTCTGTTTTGGGACAATGCATTTAGTGTGTTGTCCCCAAATCTAACACTGTTTGTGTTGTTTCTAACATCAAAACAACATTTTTAATCTGTTTAAAGTGTAGAATGCAATTCTCCATATTACCATATAGAAAGTGCCCCATTTAACTCTTGTGGATATGTTATTGACTGCTGCAGTACTTTGGTCGGGGAGTTGGGAGTCATCAGATTTGGTCATGTATTGCACAAGAGTGACCATTTTCACATAGTGGTGTACTTGAGGTAATATTCTGAAACATGATAACAGAAATAATAAATAATGATTGTCTAAATATAACACGTAAAAAACATAAGAGATTACAAACATCAATGATAAACAACTAACTTTAGCCTACCATTAAGTTACACTACCAAAACGCCACTGCAGCTGAACCCTTCCAGTGTCTGTAAAAGCCCTCCGCCCTCCACATAGGGGGCGGAACCTAAGGCGAAAGGCAGAAGGCCGGTCACTACCTGTTCCTTAACCCACGATAGTGAAGCAGCGAACTGGGGAAGCGTCTAAACTGAGCGGAGCTAGAACACTGCGGAAGCCATCCCCTAAGAAGGTTGAATGGATGACATAAAAATATGAAACAACCAAAGGTTGCTCATAAAAAGTCTCTGAACAAAACATAGTATGCAGAGAGATGCAGAGCAGGCTCTGCTAAGGAAAACGTGGAGGATTAGTACCCCACGGAGTATACACACAAATGAACCCCACGTAGGGGACAAATGTGGACACCTAGCCTACACAGGTTTACAGAGAATACATCAGTGATAGGTTGACAGCGGATGCTCCGCAACACCAGCTATCAGGGCGGTGGAGGAGAGGCAAAAACAGTTTTTTAGACGTTTTTTTCCCCGATGGCCTTCCATATTGGTGCAGATGTGCAGCACCAAAATAGAGGCTCCAAGCCGACACACGAGCCGACCCTCGGCATTCTTAACTAGTTAGTAGAAAGAACCCGAGTGGAAACCGGTTCGACACGAACACTATAGAATCTTGTGAACGTATTAGGTGTCGCCCAGCCTGCAGCTCTACAAATATCTGTTAGCGAGGAACCGCAAGCCAGTGCCCAAGATGATGCCACACTGCGTGTAGAGTGGGCACGTAAATTAAACGGACAAGGCACATTCTGCTTTTGATATGCAAGGGCTATAGTATCCACAATCCAATGGGACATCCTCTGCTTGGTGACAGCTTTTCCTTTCTGCTGACCACCGTAACAAACAAAGAGCTGATCTGAGGTCCTAAAGCTTTGCGTCCTGTCTATATACACACGTAGTGCACGAACAGGGCATAACAAAGCCGTGGCTGGGTCTGCCTCCTCCAAAGGCAGCGCTTGGAGGTTCACCACTTGATCTCTGAAAGGAGTGGTGGGAACTTTGGGCACAAAGCCGGGCCGGGGTCTCAGTGTTACGCTGGATGCAGCCGGCCCGAACTGAAGGCACGATTCGTCGACCGAAAATGCATGAATATCCCCTTAACAGAAGCCAAAGCAAGGAGAGTTAATGTTTTCATAGTAAGAAATTTAACACTCACACTATGCAGAGGCTCAAATGGGGCTTCCTGGATTGATTTCAGCACCAAGGACAGGTCCCAAGGAGGAATAGAGGGAGGACGCGAAGGATTCAGTCTTCGAGCGCCTCTGAGAAATCTAATGACCAGGTCGTGCTGACCCACTGTCCTACCGTTTACGGGTGAATGGTGAGCTGATATCGCAGCTATATCGACCTTAATAGTGGATGGTGACAGCCTATTCTCCAAACGGCGCTGGAGATATAAAAGCACAACACTAATCGGGCATTCTCGGGGGTTTTCACTTTGGGAAGAACACCAGTCGACAAACAGGTTCCATTTAAGCGCGTAAGCCTGTCTCGTAGACGGCGCTCGCGCAGCAGCAATAGTGTTAGATACCTCTTGCGGTAAATCACTCAAATCCTCCGTGCCACGTCCAGAGACCACACATGGAGGTTCCACAGGTCGGGGCGCGGGTGCCATAATGTGCCCTCTTGTTGAGAAAGAAGGTCCTTCCTCAGGGGAATCTTCCACGGAGGGGCTGTCGCGAGGAGAGAGAGTTCTGGAAACCAACTCCTGGTTGTCCAATACGGTGCCACCAACAGCACGCTCTCCTCGTCCTCCTGGATTTTGCATAGGGTTTGCGCAATGAGGCTCACCGGAGGGAACGCGTATTTGCGCATGTTTCGCGGCCAGCTGTGTGCCAATGCATCCACGCCGAGCGAGTCGTCGGCTAGTGAATAGAACAGGCGACAATGGGTCGTCTCTGGGGAAGCAAACAGATCTATCTGCGCTTTGCCGAAACGTCTCCAAATCTGCTGAACCGCAATGGGGTGGAGTCGCCATTCGCCGGGACGCGCAGCCCGAGAGAGCGCATCCGCCTCTACATTGAGCGTGCCCGGGATGTAAATGGCACGAAGAGACCTCAAATTCTTCTGACTCCAAGTGAGGAGATGACGGGCGAGATGCGACAGGTGACGCGAGCGTAAACCGCCTTGACGATTGATGTACGCCACGGTCGCAGTGTTGTCTGTGCGAACTAATACATCTTTGCCCTGTAACTCGTTGCTGAAACGGACGAGCGCAAGATATACAGCCCACATTTCTCGGCAATTTATGTGCCAATGCAGCTGAGGTGCCGTCCAGACCCCCGAAGCCGCAAGCCCATCGTACGTGGCCCCCCACCCCGTGTCCGAAGCATCTGTGCATACTATTGCATGCCTGGAGACCTGTCTCAGAGGCACACCGGCTCGGAGAAACGCACGGTCTGACCACGGAGTGAAAGTGCGACGACACGCAGGTGTAATGATAACACGGTGAATGCCGCGCAGCCACGCTCTCCTCGGGACTCGATCGTGAAGCCAATGCTGAAGCGGTCGCATATGAAGCAGTCCGAGCGGAGTTACAGCTGCGGCTGCTGCCATATGCCCCAGGAGCTTCTGAAATTGTTTCAGCGGGACCGCGCTCTTGCTCTTGAATGTATTCAGGCAAGTCAGAATCGACTGTACACGCGCTTCTGTTAGACGAGCTGTCAAATCGATCGAGTCCAGTTCCATCCCGAGAAAAGAGATTCTCTGCACGGGGCAAAGCTTGCTCTTTTCCCAGTTGACCCGAAGACCCAAACGAGCGAGGTGTTTTAGAGTTAAATCTCTGTGATCGCACAGCGTCTGACGTGTTTGAGCTATTATGAGCCAATCGTCTAGATACGCGAGAATGCGCACACCTTTCTCTCTCAGGGGTTTTAAAGCCCCCTCCACTACTTTGGTGAAAACACGGGGAGACAGAGAGAGCCCGAATGGGAGGACTTTGTACTGGTATGCTCGCCCCTCGAACGCAAAGCGGAGAAACGGCCTGTGCCGGGGGAGAATCGATACGTGGAAGTACGCGTCCTTCAGGTCGATGGATGCGAACCAATCGTTTGGACGAATGCATGGAAATATGCGCTTGGGCGTCAGCATCTTGAACGGCATTCTGTGAAGTGCACGGTTCAGCGAACGCAGGTCCAGGATCGGTCGCAAGCCGACGCTTTTCTTGGGTACAATAAAGTAAGGGCTGTAAAACCCCGACCTCATCTCGGCTGGAGGGACCGGCTCGATCGCGTCCTTCGCCAGTAGGAGAGCGATCTCCGCACGGAGGACGTGCGCATCGGCAGCTCTCACCGCAGTGAAACGAACGCCGGGCAAATTGGGGGGACGCCGGGCAAATTGGATCGCGTAGCCGAGACGAATCGTGCGTAAAAGCCAACGCGACGGGCTGGGAAGCTGTCCCACGCCCCCAGACACCGTGCGAGGGGGACTAAAGGCACGATCGGTGTACCCGCGGCGGGCGCAACGGAGGTGATCGCCGGTGTGTGCGTATTGGCCGCACCGACAGCAGTGTTGTGCATGATAACACTCACCTGAGTCCGCTGCTGGGTGGGCGAGTAAGGGAGGCTCTGCTGAAGACACCTCACGCCACTCGATGCACCCTCTGGCGAAGGGGGAGGAAGACGATGGGTTATGAGCCCGTGATTGTCTTCTTTCCCCTGAGAAGTCAGAGAGCGCGATGGGGTTATGAGCCCGTGCGTAGCTCTCATACTCCTCTGATGAGTCGGAGAACGAGGGGGGGTTATGAGCCCTTTTTGTGGAATTGTGGGTGCCGACTGAAAAGTCGGCGGAACAGAAAATTGAAACAAAGGATTCCCCAACCGGCCCTCCTCCGGTGGGGGGAGTGGTGCTTTCACCATCTCCCGAAGAGCGATCCCCTCCATCTCTAGGTCGCCCGTCTCAGGGCCGCTTCGATTTTCTTTTTCCACCCTTTGAAGCGGGCTAAGCGGGCGGGGCGGGCTGCTGACGACCGGTTCCTCGCTTCTTAGAAGAGCCCCGGGGAGGAACGGAGGCGGCCGCCGCAGGACGCCCTCGGCGAGGAGCAGGCTGAGGTGCCGACGTGGACGGGGCAGGCGCAGGACGCTTCCGACGTGGCATGATCTGAGCGATGGCCTCAGTCTGCTTCTTGGCCGCGGAGAATTGCTGGGCAAACTCCTCGACTGTCTCGCTGAACAGGCCGGTCTGGGAAACCGGAGCATTCAGGAGCCGGGTCTTATCAGCATCCTTCATGTCCGCCAGACACAGCCAGAGATGGCATTCCTGGACTACCAGGGTAGACATCGCACGCCCGACGGCGCGTGCGGTGACCTTGGTCGCACGAAGCGCCAGATCCGTAGCCGCACGCAGTTCAGAGAACTCCGCCGAGTCGTGACCTCCCGCGTGCAGGTCCCTCAGAGCCTTAGCCTGGTGGACCTGCAGCAATGCCATGGCATGCAGGGCAGAGGCTGCCTCCCCACAAGCCTTGTAAGCAGCACCGGACAGCGCCGAAGACTGCTTACAGGCCCGTGAGGGGAGAGTAGGCTGGTCCCGCCAGGAGGAAGCGACACCGGCCGGACACAACTGCATCGCGACCGGCCGCTCCACTGACGGGATACCAGTGTACCCCTTGGCATCTCCACCCTCGAGAGAGGTGAGGGGTGAAGGCTGAAACGGTCGGTTCCGGGCGGAAAACGGGGTTTTCCACGACCGCGTCAGTTCTTCATGCACCTCGGGGAAGAAAGGCACCGGGGGCGAGGACTGAGAAGCCCTGGCACCCCCGAAGAACCAATCATCGAGGCGGGACGGTTCAGGTGGGGGAGGTTTAGTCCACTCCAAGCCGACCGCCTCCGCCGCCCGGGCGAGCATGGCTGCCATCTCGGGGTCGAACACAGAAGCCGCAACCTGGCCCGAAGGCGGGAGCGGATCCGGATCGACGTCCGAGGCTGACAACCCCCCTTCCGATGTTACGGTGGACATCGCGTCGGGTGGAGGCTCGACAAAGCGCGAGGACACGGTAGAACACGGGCCGCTCGTCTCCATCGGGACCTCCGCTGGCAACGGATCAGGGCGCTGGGAGCTGCTGGACGAACCAGCAGACCGACCCAGCACCGTTATACGGAGATCATCCTTCGCAAGTCTGGTAGCTGCGCTCTTAGCAGCACCAGACTTGGAAGGCGGGCGCCGTTCCCGGAGAAACGACACCCGTCTCCGCAAATCCGCCATAGTCATGACCTCACAGATGGAGCATGAACTATCACGCAACGCTGCCTCTGCGTGCTGGAGCCCCAGACACGAAAGACAACGCTGGTGGCCATCCCGGGGGGCGATGAACACACCGCATCCAGAAACCGAACACGGACGGAAATCCATCTTTAAAAAGACGACCCCGACCGTGGCACGAATGAGTGGCTGTCTTTAAAAAGACACAAAGCTCAAACGTGCTGCTCTTTTAGGGAAATCACTCTTTTGTGCGAGCTGGTGAAACACACAGGGAGAGGCAACGCACTCACTCGAACTCAAGTCCTAAATTAAAGAGACAGAGAGAGAGAGAGAAAGGGTGGAGAAAAAACACTGCGAGCCTCCGCTGAGGTGTCTTTGCCCAACCAACTTCAGCAAGCTGAGATCTTATTTTCTTCCCTTCCAGAACAGGATCTACGAAGATCAGATAGAAAGCTTCTCGAGAGCAGATGTCTGCCGGCTTCGAAGCAATAAAAGCTAATTTGGTATTGTGCACCTGCGGCTTATATACGCACCTGGCGGGGCGGCGCCGGCATTATGCAAATACCTGCATGCAAAGTTCATTGGCGTTTTTATAGTTTCTCGAAGTAGATAGGTCACCCACGGAGCGGTTCCCAATTCGTCGGTCACGACGTGACGTCGTAGTGACCGACTGAAAGGGAACTTACTTGTCACGGACTTTCACTTCCGCTACATCTAAGCTGTGTCCCATTTCAAGGGCTGCAACCTTATGAGCATTCGACCTTAAAAGTTGAGCACTCGGTCTTTCAAGGTGGAAGCCTCAGAAGTTCGCGACGAGAACTGAAATGAGACGGTCTATCCTTCGGAGGATCCATAATTTGCGTCACCTGCTGCACGCGCCCACCTGCACGTTTCTGACTTATTAAAATAAATATGACATCATAAAAAATATTAATTTATTTTAGAAATATGGTACGTTGATGTATATTAAACTATTCAACAGTTTACCAAATTAATCAACCTTAGAAATATACGCAACATAAAAAGAATATTATTAACACAAAACATAACTTATAATACTTAAACAGTGACAAGAAAAAATTTTTCTGATAAATACACTTTTATTTAATAAAGGTTTTAATTGTTTATTTTAGAATATCCACCCATTATATTCAGCCGTTGCAGACGCGCAATGACTCTTGGGATATCCTCGGCTGTTAAGGATCCATTCGTTCTATCCTTAACATCGCGGAGAAATGAGGACGCATTTTGAGGCTTCATTCTAAGCATTCTTTGAAATGGGACGGCCTTACTGGCCTTAAGTCGCGCTGCTGTGACGCAATCGGTCTTAAAATACGTCCTTAAAAGGTCGCAGTCTTTGAATTGGGACACAGCTCTAGGGTGCGTTCCACTCCAGTTTTAGACACACACTCGCGAACTTCCCTAAGCACTTCCCCTCGGGGGAATCCCTGTCGCCATTTTGAAGTGCGTTCAACTTCGTCAAGTGGATGAGGGAAGTTTGTATGGACAGACCCTCGCTCCCTCGATTTTGACCGAGGGAGCGAGTCTGCTTCATATGTACACTTCATGCAGCTTCATATCCCACAATGCAACACGATTGTGACGTCACTTCAGCAACTCGCGCTTTGCACATGGAGGGGGCGGTCTCCACTTTCCATGCGATCAAGGGCTTAGGGCGATCCATTTGAGCCCACTTCAAGTGTTCTAGCAGTAGTGGGCACTCGTACAACGTAAACAATGACGTACATCCGAGTGAACGAGACTGAGGGAAGTTAGCGAGGGAAGTTAATAAAAAAACGAACTGGAACGCAGGGCTAGAGTTACGGTGAGTTCTTCTTCTGGTGTTTTATGGCGGTTTGGCACACCAATAAACAAGTGATTACCGCCACCTACCGATCTGGCGTGTGGATCGAACAGATTTGGAAAAAAGAAATACAAAAAAATAGATTCTATCTCTTGTTCTTGTGTTTTACAGGTATTTAATTACTAATGAATGTACTCTTGATTGTCTTGACTCGTTTCCTAACAATACTTTTAAAGAAGTATTAACTCCCAACCATAATTCTTGTCTTTACGGTGAGTTCTTTGCTCGAAACACTGCTATACGTGTCAAAACGTCACACACAGAAAACTTTAAGTTCTCAACGATACCAATTAAACCCCTAGTATTGTTATTCTGTTTTCTCTCATATTGATGATAAAAAATATCCATAAAAATGCAAAAAAATAAAGATTCCATGTTTTCAAACCCTGTCCGATTCCTTTTGTTTAAGTGTAGAAAAGACTCAGGAGGTGTGCTTTTTAACATTAACCTTTTCTTAATATTAAGAAAATATGGTACCTATTACTTAATGTAAGTAATTGGCATGGGGGGGACGTGAAAAATGTAGCCTACGTTTGTGTGTAGAAGTCTGAGCTAAAGATACGCGGATTGTCCGCTGTCGGTAGGTCAAGCAATTCTGATGAATATGAGAGTGGATGAGTGAAACCACTGACAATGAAATATTATCTACATTTCTAACATGTAAACGCGTTAAAAAGTTCTGCGGATGTGATAATTTACTGGTCTGCATGTGTGACAGACACAATAAACTTTAGGCTACACGTTCGTTTAAAAACATATTAATTTACCATATCTGTCACAGTAATGAGACTATGGAGGGTTCGGGTGAGGATATAAATTAAAGAAAACCATTAGGTGACCCCAAATAGTCAAATTGTCAAATCATCACAGACGTGCTATGAAATGAGAATCATTCAATTTTGGCCATATGGGGGACACATTATCTGATTTCACATATAACAGCTTTCTTCCAATATATTAATATAGGCTACAGCATATTATTTGCATAGCATTGTCATAATATGTGAAGAAGTAGCCTAGCTTTCAATAAATATTTAAAAAATGCGTTAATAAATCCAATAACCCCCGTGACAGGGCTACATGGCCATAAGAGGTTTCTAGGCTTTGTTTCTGCATTTAAAAAGACAAAGCTGGCAATTCTGGCTACTCTTTCGTTATTTTAATAATTTCTTCATTTTATTTTATTTTATTTATAAATTACTCGGGTTAATCTAATTTAATTATTTGGCTTGTGTTTTGTTTCCGTGCACTTCAGGCATTTTGCACATATATGTCCTGCACCTTGTTACTTCTGACCTCTTTTTATTTAATTTTTATTTATTATAAAGGTAAATTCTGATCTCAAGTTAAGTAAATTCTTGTTGTAGTTTTATAGCCTATCAATGTTGCACTGTTGCGTGATGGCCATGGTGCTGGCGAATGCTAAGGTGCTAGGTGCGCTCTGAGTGTCATATTTAGGAGTTCATCAAACTAAACTTAAAAAAATATATTTTTTTCGACAGGTAAAAGTTTAAAAATGTATTTAAAACAGGGTGGTTATCTTGTCAAAAGTATAAAACTGCACCAAATTAATTCCAGACGCGACTGTCTCTCTTGTGATTTAAATTCTTGAAATAAATGATATTAGAATCATCAGGTTTTTTACACTTAAAGTTAATACAGAGATGATAAAAGTCAAAATAAACAAGCAGCAAAATAATACAACGTAGTGTCTATAAAATTATTAATTTCAGTGTTTATCTTGTTATAAATTAACATTCAAGGAATTGTATATAAAGCTTAGTTTTTATCATTTAGGCTACAGTAAATCATATTCGTGTGGCTGTCTGATGTTTAATTTAAAATGTTTGTGTACGTTTGTGAACTACAAATTCTGTAGAATGTATAAAAAGTATGTCTCTTTTTTTAATCACTAGGCCACCCCTGAAAAAAATGTTCTGGCACGCCCCTGTGTAGCAGAGTTTGATTTCTGACGCCTAAAATAAAATTAATGTGACTAGATTAAAATATAAGTGTGCTTTCACAGAATTGACCCAATTACGAGGAGCAAAACATTGAATATTCAGAAGAATAAACCTTACTCATTTAATGGATAAGTGATTGAGATTTCAGCACTCACGCACGCAAACTCCACCGCACCTTGGTGTAAAGTGCATAAAAATGAACAAGTTACCTTGCGCACATAATGCTCATAATGCTTTTTGCTGTATTATGCGTTTTCATGACATAGCTTTTAGCCTTTAATATTTTATTAATATATTAAAATATTTGTTCATATATTTGGAGTGCTTTGTAATGCTATTGTTTGCTAATTTTAGCTATTTTTAATGTGATTTTGTGATTATTTTATGCTACAGAGGTAGCATTATTAGTTTATTTAGGTCTATGTATAGAGTTATACATTTTACCGCCTCGACTTTAGTGATCGACAGATATATCGGCCGGCCGATACATCGGGCCGATTTTAGCAGGTTTTAGGTGTATCGGCATCGGCCGATTCGCGGCTTGCGTTCGCAGATAGTTTTTCCCCGGCATTAATTACAGACAGGCGCCCACAGGCAGCTCTGTGTGGCTGGAGGCTGCCTGCAGCCCGTGCATTGCCCCTCCCCCCACTAGCAGAGCGGAGCGCTCAAAGACTGCTCTGGTAAGTTTTAAACTTCAAAGCATCTTTTAACTGTTTGACTGAAATATTGCCATATACTTTGAAAGTGTTAACACATTGCTCTATATGTGCGTGCAACCATAGCTAAGAAAGTTTGGTTCCTAATGGAAAACGCGAATGCCTATAAAACTGCTTGTCATTGTATTTAGGGAGCTTCAAATAGCTTTTAGGCTAACCGTATGCATACGGCAGCTGTTACGAACACTGGTCATATGATTTAATAATGCTGACGTTGTTCCGTGATTTTGTGGTATTTATAGGAGTTTTATTCAGCGACCACCAGTCTGACGTTTAGACGCAACGCGTGCTCATAATGCCGCAAGCGAACGCAGGTCATGTGATCAGCCGAACAGCTGATCATAGCTGGACAGGGTGGGTTTTTAATTCTCATCTCCATAAATATATGTAGTAGTAAAAGGCTAAAAATCAATATCCATTGCTGATAGTTTCTCGTCATTGTGGAGAGCGCAGTTCATGGTTGCATATGGTTGTTAACGCGGAGTTTCGCGGAATTTTCGTCAGCGAAAAAAATTAAGACATTCGACCCAAAGCACTTAGTTCCAAACAGTTCACACATGACTTTTATGTGACCGGGGGCCTGTTGCACAAAAGTAGAATTTAGACATCCAGGCTAAATGACTGAGCTGAGCTCAATGAAGCCAAAACAAGTGCGTCCACGCTTAATTGGTTGCACAAAGACCAAGCCAGGATGATCAGACACGGATTCATCAAGCCAGGTGAAACCAATCCTGGATAGGTGCGCGCTCACGGCTCACTCAACTAGACCCCGCCACCGATCACAGATTCACAGATTCACCATGGCAACTAGCGGCGTTCTTTTCCCTGTCAGAGGCACAAATCCATACGAGGAGGTAAAAGACATAATTAAGTAGAAAGGCAACACCGCCACAGTGGTAAAGCAGAGAGAAAAAGCGTGGCAAAGTATTGCAGACCGCCTGAATGCGTAAGTAGTGCACAATTACACACTCACCGCTCCGCTGAAACATCACAATTACAATTAAAATATTTAATTCACATATCCAAAAACGCAATTGTACTCTGATTATAAAACAGTTATTTTTTTTATTGAAATGGACTGCAAATATGAGTGAAATTGTGTAAAGTAACTCCATCACACTGGATAAGGCTTCAATAAATTATTATGAAAGCCTTACATTATTATTACGCTCATTATGTACTCTGCTTCTTATGTTGTCCACCGGGTTTTTTTTCCTTTTCTTTTTTTTCTGCTTTTATTAATGTAAAGCTGCTTTGAAACAATGAAACAATATATAAATAGATGAGCTATTAATAATAATCAATTTAATTTATAAAGCGCCTTTCAAAGGACCCAAGGTCACTTTCTCATTGCACTGCAAAAAAAAATGACTTTCTTCGTGTTTTTGTCTTGTTTTCAGTACAAATATCAAAAAAATTCTTAAATTAAGATGTATTAAAAGTTTTCTTGAAATATACTTTTTCATAAACACTTAATTTAAAACATTTTTTTATTCCATTGGCTGATATTTTTGCTTATTTTCCTAGGTCATTTTGCTCATCAAGAAAATGCATCTTAATTGAAGAATTTTTTGATATTTTTACTGAAAACAAGACAACAATACAAAGTAAGTCATTTTTTGCAGTGTGACTCCATTGAATGTTCTTGTGTGTTAAAGAAAGTCTCTCTTTTTGTGTGTGGTGTTGTGTGATGTAGATTAAATATGACCGGGCCAAAACGGACATGGCAGCAGGTCAAAATCAAAATCTGCAGAATGGTAAGGGCCCTGACTAATACTTAATAATGCACAAGCACAGATTGTACCCAGAAGGTGCCTGCTCACACATTGTCTGTACTGTTTTAGCAGTGAAAAGAATACCCAGAGACAAGGCACGGGTGGTGGGTCACCAAAAGCTGACCTCACCCCAGCAGAGGCCAGCTTTGGAGCTAAATAAAGGCAGGCCTGTTGGAGGGGATCCCTGGGGGAAAAGAGACAAGCATAGGTCCCTCACAAGATGCCACCCGCTTCATACAAGGTATGTTCTTCCATCTCTACATGGGACACAATCACATTCATTTTGAATCTATTTGGACTGTCTGACTTTGGTTTGCCTATTGCCTTGTAGTGTCTGGCAGCACTGTGTTACTGTTAAAGCCACCAGCACGAGCACCTGACGATGCTGATCCAGTGAGTACTCCATCAAAGGCATACTGTAGGCCTGGCATGTCTTGTCTACTAGCTTCAATATGAATCCGATTAAATGTGATGGGGTCAAGGCCCCATTTCATCAGCACATAACGGCGATGATGATGAGGATACCATCTCTCTGGATTCCAAAAGTCATAAGGTATCATGTCAAACTTGTGAAAGTACTATACAAAGGAGTCATCATTGGGAGCCATCACAAAATCTCATTTCTTTTACAGGACCCAGAGTCATTGGTGCACTGGACTGCACAAACATAAGGATAAAAGCCCCCTCAGGTGCCCATGAGGCAGATTTTGTAAATATGAAATCTTTTTACAGCATTAATGTTCAGGTGAACATAACTTTTTGATCTTTTCCATTGAACACTGGCAAAATGGCCTGGCTCAGTCCATGACTCCAGAATCTTTTGGACCTCTGAAATCTATCAGCGCCTATCACAAGGTGAGCCACACAACCCATATATAACCACTTTTTACATAATGGCTGTGTCAACAATATCACTGTGTTTTATAAGTAATGATGAGATTTTGTGTTGACAGGTGAATTCTCTGGTGTGTTGCTGGTAGACAGGGGGTAAAGGTCTTTACACACCGGGACGTTTTTCGTGCGCGTTTATCGTCGACGTTTAACGTCTCGTGACTCAAGAACGAGCGCCAATGTGAGTGCGCACACCCACGCGAAAAGCGCGAGGCGCAAATGCGTCATTTTCAGAAAAACGCGTGGGACACGTTTTTTTGGTTTGACGCGGCGCGTTAAAAGTTGGCCGACCAATGAGATTGGCGCTTTTGTTCACGTGCCTGGCGCTGCTGAAGTTCCAGTAAAACACGACTTGGTGGCGCTCAAGCACATAATGGTCTTGCGGAGCACGTGGAACAGGTAAACACACAAGGAAGCATCGAGGCTGTGGAGGTTTATGAAGGTGTCGGAGTTCCTCACAACATCGACTGAATTTCGAAGGTAACGTGATATATATAAGAACATAACAATACATAGCTGTGTGGGCTATATGATTGGATTAGATTCAACTTTATTGTCATTACACAAGTACAAGGCAACAAAATGCAGTTTAACGTTAGGTCTAACCAGAAGTGCAAAAGCAGTATAAAAAGTGCAGGATATCAGTATTTGCATAGGTGCAGGATTATGTAATACGATGGAACAATTTACTGTGGGTGGTGCTATGAACATAATATACAGAAATTTACAAATGGATATGTACATAATAAATTAAACTATACAGAACAGGAGTGAAATTAATATTTAGGTAGTGCATGAATGAATTTGGATTGTAACTAGTCAGTTAAGAGTGCAATGGCATAAGTTATTGTGCAGTGAATAGTTATTCTAATATTCATTACATAGTACAGGGGTGTAAACGATGCAATTCAAGTAGTCCAGCAGTGCAAATGAACAGGGAGTATGAAATAGACAGTCCAGTAGTGTATTGAACGGACCAGTAGTGCAAATTTACATTATAACTGTGCAAGTAATAAAAATGAATATTGGTGCATTACATTATGATATGTAATGCACTGACATTGAACAGTGATTAACTTCATACCATGCATGTTCCCTGTACACCGTGTGATATCACGTTTTGTTGTTTGCACCATAATACTTTGTGTGTAACTGGAACCTGTTGTACACAAACGTGGACAATTACACTGCTTCATGTTCAAAGAAAAATTTGGTTATTATATTCATTGCTTCTTCCTAACCCCAAAATAACTGGAAGAAATCTAAAATGCAAGCCAAACCAAAGGTTGGGTTTTAGGAGGTTAATTTGTGTTCTGTGTATAGGTAACCTAGTTTGTTTAGTCAGATGAAATACCATGAATCTAAATTACATTTGTAATCAAATATTGACCTCATGGATATCGTGGCATGGCCCTCAGTGTGAAAGATTGATCTGATGAAAACTACATTTATCTTTACAGTGTTCACAGCAATATTTCTGCTAAAAATGATGTGAGCAAAAGTGAGGAGGCCCCAGCAAGCACGTCTTCAGGATCATCCAGCACCAGCCGTGACAAGGTCCAATCTAAACAAAAGAAAACAGTCCGAGACAAACCTCTGGAGAAGAAAAAATTTAAAGCAGTGCACAGAAGAAAGAGGAGCACAGAAGGAGCGCTCTGCCAGTTTTTGGTCACACCTATAGATGTTTATTATATATCATTTTATTTAGGTTTTTTTATGTTTATACATTCAAGAAATACAGTTGAACATGTACATTTCATACATATGTTTATTTGCACTACAGTTCACTTAGACTTCTATCATTGTGACTTTTTTGCTCTACAGCTCTGCCAGTTCTTGTTCACACAAATTAATGTTTATTATATACCAATTTACTTATGTATTTTAAGTGATTATACATTTAATAAATTCATTTGAAAATGTCTAATTTCTAAATGTTGATTTGCACTACCGTCCAGTTGCACTAAAGTCATTGTGACTTTTCTGGACCAACATTTCTGACTCCTGTTTTATTTGATTTTACTGTCATGTCTCTGATTGTTATTGCAAACTGCAGTTCATTCACAAAAATAAATGTTTGATTAAAAAACGAATTGTAAATAACGTGCCATTTTGACACTATGCATATATTTGTACATCAAGTATTGTTGACCTCTTATTATAATAACTACATACCTACTTCTTTAGCCAAATCACAAAATACAATACATTTGGGAGGAAATGTGAGAAAATTGTTAACAAGAGAAAGTGCTTGTAAAAGATTAGTTAAAAATACACACATCGGATCACCCATTACCTAATATTTTGTGAAAGAGCTTTAATTTTGATATAACGTGTTCTATCAAAATAGTTAATTTTATGTGGAGAGTGCTGATAATAGAATCGAATTATTTGATCAAATAGATTTGATTTAACAAATGTATTTAAGTTCACAGAGATATTGTTTGTACAAAGAATATATATATATATATATATATATATATATATATATATATATATATATATATATATATTATAAACACACCGTTTTCAAAATGGCAATTATAATGACTATAACACGAATGCACAGTTTCCTTTTATCTGAGAAGATCATGTTTCACATGATCATACTGTCAAGTAGCTGATGGTGAGTCCTGATGGTGAGTTGAAGTAGTCTTTGTATAGTTGCTGCTGTTAGAAATCGAGCTGCTACTAGTAATATCCATGTTTTGTTTAAAGCAAGCATATGACTTGTTATTGACTAGCGTGTGGCTTTCTTCTTCTGTGTGACAAGTGAGTGTCAGAACAGAAGCATAAAGTTTTGCTGCGCCCCCTTGTGTACCGGCATAAATCTGTTTTGTATTAAGTGCCATCTAACGTCCAGGGGTGAATTTGCACCTCACTCGGCTCAGCGCCAGTAAAAATCGTCTGGGTGTGAAAGCAAAAAAACGTCACGTTAAACGCAGACGATAAACGCGCACGAAAAACGTCCCGGTGTGTCAAGACCTTAAGGCTGCCAGCCGTTTTTCCTGACACCTTTCACAGACCCCCAGGAAGCACAGCAGGCCTACAACTATGCCCATGCTAGGGCCAGAATTGAACTGACCTTTGGCCTCCTGAAGGCACGCTCTCACTGCCTTCACAAATTAAGGGTCAGCCCTGTGAGGGCATGTGACATTACTGTGGCTTGTGGTGTCCTCCACAATGTGGCCTGCCTGAGGAAGGAGAGGGCACCCAGAGTGCCGCCAGCCATGGACTGGGACAATCCGGAAATCTTCTCTGATGACAACAGTGGTCGGCTGCTGAGGGACCAATATGTGTTGAATTATTTTAGTCAGTATGTGTGCTTTCACATTTTTTTGATGTTTGTGCTGTATACTGTGTGTCAGTGGCGAACCGTGGGTACTTCAGCTGGGCCTTCAAAATATGCAATGAAGTGCAAATGCCTCTCCATCCATAATACTAGGCTATTCGTATTTCGTTAAATCCTACAGTGAACGTGTAAAAATTCTGAGCACGCAAAGTTGAATTATAGAATGGGCATTGTCTGCCTTTAAATGCAGTTTTAAAGTTTAAAATTACTTTAATCTAACTGATAAACACAAATACAGCTGCTCTGTAATGACAGGGGCTCTGTAAATTTGCATTTAACAAGCTTAAATTATGTTCTTTAATTTATTTTTTATTTTTTGGAAATATATATTTAGCTGTAGGATACCTTGTTAGTCTTATTCATAAGGGGAAACATAGCACCCTGCGTTCTCAGTGCACCTCCTTGTGGCTTATAACTGTTGTTATAAGATATCCAGGGCTCGCAAAATCTCTAGCCCAAGCCCCGAGGGCTACCAAAATGTATCTCCGCCCAGCCCATCGGTTATAGCGGGGAAAAAATATTTGAATGTTTTCGCATTCTCTCAGATTTAGTTAGGAAATTATATTGTATGTTATTCGGCTCGTCTGTCAGTCATTACTATCCTCACGTAACGAGTGAAACTGTCAGGAAGTAAAAGTATAATTAAACCCATTATTTTTCTCGTGTTCGCGTCATATGCACGCGCTTCTCCCGGCTGTGCTCTTCACGAGTACGCGCTTAAGTAATTTCGTTTTTACCTCAGCCCTATCAAGCTAGCCACAACGTCAATCACGTTTTCCGCCATTTACCTCAACCACTCTCACCGCAGAGATTCGGGGCATTACGCTGGTTTCACACCGCATGCGTGAGCAGCGCGTAAGCAGCGCGTGTTTTTTTCGGCGCCCATGTTAACAAGTTAAAGCATGTACACTGCACGCGTGAGCAGCGCGTGCCTGCGTGGCAGGAGCGTCGCTGAAGCAGCAGTGCTGCTATCGTTTCGGCGTCGGCTCTATTTTTGCTGCGCTGCTCACGCTCAATTAAAGTGACAGGGCATTGTTTATAGTTTAAATGGTCGTGGATTGACGCGAAAAAGGGTAATTTTACAATAAAATCACGAATGTGAAGCTAAGTGTGTTTGAAACAGTCTTGACTTTGAGCAATTTAAAAGAAAGCAATGAAATATTAACACACTGTTGCCAGAAGACTGTGTTCATTCACTTTCTGCCCAGCAAATGAGTCCTCATCTATCTTAATCTTCAGAGAAATAGATTAATCTATAAATTTAAATCTTATGCTTAAACTGTTGAAGGGAAACACGATCGACTGCTATATGCCGTCAATCACTGAGTGAATTCTTTATTTTATCGATAAACTTCAGAGAAACAGATTTTATAATGTGCCATGGGCTTTTTATGTCTATAATTGTGTTTTGTGTCTATATCTGTCATTACATGGACCAGAACAGCATGAAAACAATGTGGATTAAACAAATCACAGTTATATAAATTACAGTGACCTTCAAAAAGCGTCTTAAAGAGGTTTTGCTCATAAATGCATGTAAAATAAAGTAATGTGAACTTGAGATTTTTATACTGTTATTTAAACTGCACAGTATGTGCTGCAAACGCAGCCGGTGTGAAAGCACAATGGCCACGCGCAGCAAACACTCTCCTCACGCGCTGCTCACGCAACGCATACGCGTTGCTCACGCATGCGGTGTGAAACAGGCGTTAGACTGTATTAATATTAACGGTCTATGATCTTCGTCTTTGGTGTTTTACGGCAGCTCGCATCCAGTTTGTTGCATGCTTAGGACTTCATGAAGGCTTACAATGCTTTGTTTTTTACCCGCCCACTTGAAATCAAAACGTGATTGGTCGATTTGCCCGTCACTCTCCACACCAAAACACATAGCTTGGCCTTCCCTGGGATTCATGAAGTCCTAACCAATGAATGAGCCAGATAACCGGGCCTTAATAGAGACAGACGATTCTGATTGGATTAGATGTTTTCATGACATGAACCTGACAGTAAGCTTTACGTTAGAACACAGATGAGAGAAAATATATTACATGTATTGTATTAAATTGAATTAAATAGAAATTTAAAAATGTAAAAACATATTTTTATTGAATACTGTATTATTTATTTGTATTATTATTATAAAAAATCTTTTTATAATTTTTTTTAGGCCTTCTCTGAAGGCGTAGAAGGCCCTGAAGGTTCCCCACTGCTGTGTGTATACTATTTGTAATACAAGCTTGCAGGGAGGCTACTGCATCCATTAATTGTCTTGTTTTCAGTTGTCTGAAATTTTCTGTTCAGTTAATGTGTATGAATTTGTCCTGCATTTATTTCAGTGTGCAGACATGCAGGGTGTGTTATATACAGACCTTTGAATGTGTATTTATCCTTTGGTTGTATAATATGCTTTGATTCTGTGCTTTCCATCTTGTAAAGTCACTGTGTGACTTCAGTTTCGAAAGGAGCTGATGGTTTACCTGCTTTGTTTTGTCCTTATTCAATAAAGAAACATAATGTTACACTTTGTGCTTTTATATTTATATGAAATGTGTATGGTATAAGGGCCACACCGAGGAAAGGAGAAAGTCATACATTTGAGGCTGGTTCTTTCTGTGGAAAGATGCATATTGTTTTTACAGTCCTGATACTTATAACAATTTGATTAAGTATTTCCTTGTTTCTGAAACCATACTGAAGTACAATTCCACGAAATGCCCCACAACTGTTATTGTAACAACTGTCCTCCTCTAAAACAACAAGTTACAATATTACGACTTCATTCTCTGTCAGTTTTTTTCTCTGTGGCCCTAATGTTCTATCATTTTATATATAGCCTTATAGTCTTTAGGAAACTGTAAATTATCTAATGATAGCAACATCATCTAAAAATCATAATTTATCCAAAATTATCAATATTAATGATCACAAACATTTAATAAAATTACAGTGGGTCTAGTTATATGTGATAACAATGTTTATTGGGCAGTGAAATAATTATTGGTTTCCATTTGTGGTGATTGCTGAGTGACATAAGGGATGAGATTAAATAGATCCTGGAATTTAGCCTGGTCTGGAGCAGGCTAGCTCCACAGAATAGATCTCCATGGTAATTTATACCATAACATATCCTCCTGCCCCCTTTCCAGCTTTAGTGCAACCGGATCACGTATCAATTGAGCCAGGATCACCAAGATATCCCGGCTTAATCCCTTATCCTAGTTTTGTGCAATAGGCCCCGGAGAAGTGTTTTTTTGTAAGTTTTGTCAACATTTCCGTTCACTGAGAGCGCAAAGATACATGCACTCTCTCATCCATGTCTCTCTCACTGCACCTCTCCCACGTGCACGCGCTCTACTATCTGACCGAAGTCCGTACACAAATCCTCATGTATGTTTTCAGTTTTATGCGTTTTAAGCGAGCGCAAACTAACTATCCCTCGCATTTATTATAGGGCACTAGGGTGTGTGAGGTACAGAAGTGGGATAATTGGCATGTTATTCAGAATTCTTTTTAAGTTGTTTTTTGATCAGTATTGCTGTTTACATTTTCCTTGTCTTCTTATTAAAGACATTTGCTATACAAGAGATTAAGTTAAGTGCACTAAAACTTAGACCTAAGCATTAAATAGGTTGTAAATAGTTGGTTACTTTCATGGATAAAGTAAAGTGTTCCCCTTGTTATGCTGCTTGGTTGCTGCTATTGTGTGCAATGGTGTAATTATTATTTTATTTATGTATTTTAAGCAGCACTGAATTTTCTTACTTGTTCTACCTCACCTTTTTTTACTATTTGTTAAATATAGTTCAATAAATGTTCCTTTTTTAAATTAAGAGTTGTAACATTTGGTTTTATCATTGTGTTATTTTTATGATATAAACTGAATGAGAAAAAGCAGTATCGGCTCCAAATATCGGCTAAAGAAAATCGGCAGCTTGTATCGGTCATCGGCTAAGGCTGATGGAAAAAACCCGGTATCGGCATCGGCACAAAAAAATCCATATCGGTCGATCCCTACTCGACTTAAACCTTTAACCTCAGTTTATTGCTAAAGCTACATTTCTAATTTTCGTTTAGTTTAGATTAGTTTAAAATAATATTTAGATCTATATTTTATTTGATATCAGTTAAAAGAAATTATTAAAAATGGTTTAGTAAATGATAATAACCCTACTATGGTAAAGAAATGAATGAAAATGAATAACAAAGCAGTCTGAAAATGAAAATTCTGTTGCATCATGCTGCTGTTGTGCCCTTCCGAGGTTGCAAATACAAATATATCATGTGATACGACATTTGATAATATGCGTTTCCATCAGCTATATCTGTTAACTGTTTAATAATATACCCACCCACATAGTGAAACCCACATGGACCCACACATATTGCCCATGTTAAGCCCATGCCCACATTGAACCCATGCTGAACCCACGTAGGTCCCACATAAAAGAATATTATGAGTTTGCATACATTGAAATATAAAAGTGTACGCTTAATAAATAAGAAAAGCACACTCTTTTAACTAGCTTTTTAAAACAGGACATGGCAATGCCTACAGAAACTACAGCGTCACATCTGAGGTATTTCAATGCAGAATAGCTCTTATAATTAATCTTACGAATTTAATGCAGTTAACTGAAATAAACCAATGAGTTCTCCATAGGATGCAGCCTTCCCAACCCAGTTAATGAAAAAAAATTAAATTCATGGTTACAGATAAATTGGACGCCATTCCCGCTGGGGTCAAAGCAGTCCTAAAGACTTATCCCAGCTTACTGTAATACTGTATGCATCTGTTTGGCACTTTTTTGGAATAAATATTTTTTTTTATCCAGTTGCGTCGCAGCACTTCTCGTCCAGTGTGCGACCCCCTATAGATTTTTGAATGCATGTGAAATTTTTTTTTCACTTAATAAATAATAGTACTGTCAAATGTATTTCAGATAATAAAAATACTCTAGTTCACTGTATGTATTTGTTTGTTTCATTAAGAAAAAAGTCTGAAGGACACCATCAAATAATTATATAAATTCATACAGGGCTAGTAGTATGCATGTACAGCTGTATGTACAGATACACCGCCAGGTATCAGCTTAGACTAGGTATTAGACTAGTCCTACACTAAAATATAAACGTAAGAGCAGTCCAAAGTGAAAACATCTTGCACTGTCATATCTTAAAACACATCAGTGCCCACTTTGCCATAAAATGCACACAAGTAATGATTTTAGTAAGACATGTTTGTTAAAACTTGTTATATTTCCTAATTAAGCTAAGACCTAGTTCTGATTTAAGATAATCCCCGTCCAGGAAACAACCCCTATAGGTGTATATATAAATATGTATTACACATTTAATCATAGTACTAGCATGTAATGGCATCCTTGTTATTCTTTTAATGTATTCCTGCACCCTTTTTACCGTTAATGTTGTTCAGTCTGTATTGGTAAAATGTTTTGAAAACTGAGACATTTAAAACCCTCCATATACACTTACAAGCAAACCCTGCCAGATATTATGAAGTACCAGTGAAGTGCTGTTTTCCACACACACACATATATATATATATATATATATATATATATATATATATATATATATGCTTTTGGAATCTAATCAGGGATAGCAAAAGCAAAAATAAAACTTGCTTGGCAAAAGGTGAAATCAAACCTGGGTCTACCACGCCAAATGCAGGCGTCACCAACCACACACCACTGAGCCTGATAAGAGAAGTGAGTGGTGTTTTAGTTAATGTACATAGTGCTTGCCAACAAAGTGGGCAATTTGTGTAAGTATAGACAATCTGTTATTTTATTTGCAGTATTTCACATTAGAACCAACATGTAAGAAGGAAAAAGCACAAAGAAATAAGTTGATCCTTAGCATTTTACTTGCATTTTGGTGTCATAGCATAGAAATGGACGGGAACACCCTAAGCCTACAGTAATGGTTTAACCCAACTGCCCAGCAGCCAATAGGAACTCCTCAGGCTCACTCGTTGAAACTGGTCATGTTGCCACGAGGGCCAAAATCGCGCGAATTTTCACACGTAAACAACGCGTAGAATACGCGTTGTTTGCGCGTAGAATACGCGTAGAATACGTGTTGTTTACGTGTGAAAAATCGACGTGTATTCTACGTGCAAACAACACGTATTCTACGCGCAAATAACACGTATTCTACGCGCAAACAACACGTTGTTTACGTGTTGTTTACGTGTAAGATTTCGCGCGTTTTTGAGCTCCACGGCCTTCCATAGATGTAGTACATCTGTCAGTACCACTGATCTATATAAATGACTGGATTGCGCATGACGTCACACTTGTGAAGCCACCGCGCCGCCATGTTGGTATACCCAAACGTTCTATTAAATCAATGGACGTTATCAGATTTTAATGATAAAACATCACTTTACTCATCTTCGTTTTAATATGTGAAGTTACCCTGTACATTATTACAACACAAACGTTCAAAGCATGTAAACAGTTATTTACTGAAAGTTGTACATTTTGCGTTTTAATCAGTTATTATACATTCATCTTTATTACAGTATCAGATCAGCAGACAGACCGCAGCATATTTAGTATTAATGACAAAAAACGTGCTCATTCTGAAATCTAAATAAATAATCATGCTTTGTACCGTATGTGCATGCAATAATTTGCTAGTTTTGTAATTATGTTGTAAACTTACAAGTTACCTAAACTTATTTAGAGAAATAACGCTGAAAAAAACTTTATTTATACCCGTGTCATTAACAAATGCAACAGACGCACTCACCTTAACGTTTTTTTATAAATCCATTATCCTGCCCGATTAAAACATAAACATTGCAAATAACACCAGAATTAACAAATAATTAACGTACACATATCCTAAAAATTAACCTTGTGTAACTGATACGCTGTAAAGGGGGTAAATTTTGATCATGATTTTGAATGGAAGTCAATGACGCTCTCTGCCGGTTGGGTATACCAAGATGGCGGCTCGAACTCTGCGCTGGCTTCACCTCACGCAGTTACATCAATCGTTCTATGCGCAATCCAGTCATTTATATAGATCAGTGGTCAGTACCCGATCCATGCCGCCTGCCCGAACTGTTTTGCGCGACAACCGGAGTTTAAAAATAGTGAAGAAATGCTTCATATAACAACACCGGCGAACATATGGAGGCTAAGGTTAGTGACGGAAATGTTCGTTCAAAAGTTTTTAATGCAGATATACAGGCATCTTTATGCATAAACAACAAGGTCACTAAGACATAATATACAGTATTTCATATCAGCATGTAGTTAGCTAGCCTAGGTGGTTGGTTAGGCT
The DNA here is from genome assembly GCF_030506205.2 of Paramisgurnus dabryanus. Lineage (NCBI taxonomy): Eukaryota > Metazoa > Chordata > Actinopteri > Cypriniformes > Cobitidae > Paramisgurnus > Paramisgurnus dabryanus. Next base: position 4,787,672 of record NC_133337.1, read on the forward strand.
TACAATGAAATGCTGTGTGTCCGGTTACCTGAAAACTTCGAGTGTTTAAACTTACATTTATTTGATGGTGTATTGGCCCTGACTAGATTCATGTGACATGTTAACCACAATCCCTGTTGATACCAGAGGTGGACACTCCTTAACTATTTTACTTTCTACATAAAAGTATTCCTTTTTTAATCAGTGTTTTACTTTGGAAAACATACATTCCAAAGCATATTATCATATTTTTACTCCACTACATTTCATAATTTCAAGTTTTTGGTTTCCCTACTGAAAATCCAGCTAAAACCAGCATAAACTGGTAGCTGTTTTTGCTGGTTTAAGCTGGTCAGGCTGGAAGACAGCTGACCCACCAGCTTTGCCAGGCTGGGAGGACCAGCTTAAACCAGCTACTGCCACCTTAAAGCTTATGCTGGTTTTAGCTGGATTTTCCAGTAGGGGTGTGTTTTAATCTCTATCTTTTTATGTTTATCTAATTTATTTAATTGTTTCGTCATGTCTCAGAAGGAGTGGAAGGAAGGAAACTCAGAAGGAGTGAATATTACATGGACTAATGACTAAATATTATCGCGGTACATTACGAAAAGTCGTAAATTTGAGTCTAAAAGTAAAAGCATCGCCGTGGCGATTATCTATTTGCTCCGTGGAACGATCTCGCAACTTTATCGGAAACCCGTAAAGTATTAGCGAATATCCGTGAATAATAAATTCATGTCGGATGAGATAAAACTCTGTGCCCAAGTCGATGCGTCCATGTATGTAAACAAACCTGCGCAAAACAGGCGATAATAACTCTGTTAAGCATTTCAACAGCAGTGTAGATGAGGATAAATCCCCTTTGTTAGTAAATCAAAAGATCTTTTATATGTTAAAGCAACAAAAGATAAACTTAAAATGGAGTAACATCCAAATTTTATTCTGGTTCTCAGCTAAGGGTAAACGTTAGAGACTAAATGTAAATCTTTATATGATTATTCCTGTTGTCACATCACATGTGCAACACTTAAATAACAAGCTCCTCTGAGCAAGAATTAACAATTGAATAAAGGAGGTTAGATAAATGAAAATTACAGTGCAATTTAATGTATTTGTATATGAGAAGTGAATTTGGGAAAGCAGATTGATATGGCAATAGCACAAATAAAGCAAAGGTTCATATTAATTCCTTTTTGAATCATTAAATGTTGCAAACATCAGTGTATTAACTATACTTGATGAGTTAAGGAGATAAGTGTAATTATGGGAATGAAAGATAAATGAAAGTGTATAAATGATTGAAGGCAGCGTTGTTGGAGTTAGAGGTTCAGCGTATGCAGAGTGGAACTAAATGTTGGATATAAAGCAAGTAGGGATTTAATAATGATTGTGAGTGAATCTCTTTTAAAAGAACACTCAGGATTGGATAAGTGTAGAATGGGAAAAGTAAATCTTAAAACTCCTAAATTATTGCAGGATTCCCTAATGTTGATATGAGGCAAATTAAGCTAAAGCTTTGACTGATGCACAGAAAGATAATGATGAAACTGTTTTTACAATGGTCAATAAAACACCTGTGATCTTATCTCACTGAGAAAGAATCACCTCTGAGATTAAAAGGGTTTAACCCCCTCTCAGAAAATATGTGCTGTTCTCCTTGTTTCAAGTGAGATGTTTAGCTAAGTTGTAACAAATAAAATGCATCATTATTTTCTGTAAATCAATCAAAGTGATATTTAATGCCATAATTAACATCATGATATACAGTACTGTGTGTAGTCAGCACTATTAAAAGTTGTAGGCTTAATCCTTACTTTATGATGTTGTAAATAAACAATGTAACCCAGTTTTCTGGAAATTATCGAAGCTAAGTCTTTGTAGTTTCTTTATAAAACTGGAGGAATTGTTAAAGAGCAATTTGATGTCCAATTGTCTTAAGATAGTGAAATTCATAAAAATAAAGTGTATAGCCTAATCCTGAAATCATCACAGCAATACAGATTTCCTGATAAAGTGAATCAGTGGGAGCTAATAAAAGACTTTTACACCTCTTTATGTTTTTAACTAAAATAAAGATAAAGCCTTTAAAATAGAAAAACAGCATTTGTGTTTGCTCTGCTTAAATTCCTTAATTCCTTTTCCATAATAAAATAGAATAACATCTAAAGAACACTTAGTTAGATCTCAGCTAAAAACATGAGAAAATTGTGCTCAATTTGAAGAGCTCTTTTCCAAAACGCTATAAATCCATTTCAATAGTTTTCAGAAAAAGTAAATTTTTTACCCAGACCCACACATTTTGTGAATATTCAATTTATTCTGTTATAATTGTTTATTTGCTCAATCTGAACATGTTGAATAATGATTATTAAATCAAACGACAATATTGTTGATTATAAATTCAAAGATAATTTTATTTTTTTTCAAAACGCTATAAATCCATAATTTTTTTCCATAAATTGATGTTTTTTCTTAAAAAAAAAAAACAAAAACAAAAAAACAAATAACAGATCATCCAACATATACTCAGGGACTCTACTATAAATGAATAAGTAAATTATTCAGATTGTGATATACATTGGAGCCAGTATGAAATAAACAGAATTACACATAACTAACTTGCTATTACTCCCTCCACCATTTCAGTTTTCTCCTTAGCAGGGCGTTAGGAACCTCTTTTGCTTAATATATTTCACATTCTCTCTCTCTCAGGATAGTACAATGGTTTTTGCAGGAATGGTTAAAGCAAGAGTTACAGCTGATTTTAACTATTATAAAATGGTGAATGACATAATCACGTTTGAGGGTATATGGTGCTGCAAGGAGGCTTTGTGTGTTGTTTTAGATGATGATTTATTTTTTACTTTCTAAGTGTTATTTCATATGTGATTCTGAGTGAGTGTTGTTTTGTATTGAAGTAACCCCTATTTATTGGAAATAAAGTGATGTAAAAATCAAAAATCTCTCTCTCTCTCTCTCTCTCTCTCTCTCTCTCTCTCTCTCTCTCTCTCTCTCTCTCTCTCTCTCTCTCTCTCTCTCGTCTACACACAGTTTGTATTAACCTCACACGCACACACAGCGAGCTCCCCTCGTTCTGTTCTCAATGACATACCATGTAACAACGCGCTCATAATGTCCAATCCAAAAAGCACAACTTTACAGATGTCCCTGCATTGGTCACTAGCCACATTTTGTACTTTTGCACGACATTGATCAATGTATCAAACGCCAGTCTGTCTATCAGCAGGCTATCGAACTATTCAGTACTTTTCATGTTACGTTAGCAGGCTTCTTCACAGGAATTAAACTTTATCGCGAACGTACAAAACGGTATTAAACGAGCCAGTTCTGAAACGAAAGTTGTACATACCAAACACTTTGATGAAGATCGCTTGCAAACGGGTACCTTCTCCGGATGATGTATTAACATGACATTAATCCTCATTTTGAGTAATGAATGAACATAAACAAACATCTGTTCAGAGCGCCGCCATTGGATTGCGTCGAACGCTCATCGAGTTCTGATTGGTCGAGAGGATAAATCGCGTTTAGGCTAAAAATAGACTCGGCGCTTATCGCGTTTTGGAAAAGAACGGCATCTTGTACCTACATTTTAACAAGGAAATGTAGTGATTTGGCATGAAACGTTCATGGAGCAGTGAATAGGTTCAGTACACAGCCAAATGACATGACAAACTCATTTTTTTTAAAAATGGCGTTTATCGCGTTTTGGAAAAGAGCTCTTCATTTCAAAAATTCCAGCTGAGGAAAGAGTTGAGCCCCTCAGCATGTGCTTGTGGTTCAAAACAACAGAGAGCTGTTGTTGTTAGTGAACATGTTAATGTAGCTGATACCTTAGGGTCAATGTAGAGAAAAGTGTTCTTAATTTTGCAGATTTTAAAATGTCCAACTAGAAGCCCTTGAGATCAGTTTTAAAATTATTATTTTAATAAATATTATTTTAAGATAATGTAATTTATATTGTAATCACATAATGATATACATTATATTGTAATGGCCAGACAGGCCTCAGATGGTGAAAAGTGATAACACTACTTGCATTTCAAACATAAATGGTTCAGACCCACCAAAAGACATTGAGAATATTTAGATTCAAATTTAATTGGTCAACTATCTAGTGCCAAACGGGGGTATGTGTATGTCTATGATTGTGTATGCTTTTGCATGTTGCTTTGTTTTTTGCTTTGCAGGAACACTGAAAATTATGCCACAAGATAGCAGACCAAATAACCCTTCCCTTTACTGAGACACTTAGACTGCCAAAATCCCCCAATTTAATCTGGTTTGACAAAGTATTCCAAACTTAATCTGGCCTCGGAAAATGAATTTGCAAAAAGTAATAATACAAATCTTCTTAACATGAAGAATTTACTGATGTCATTAACCCTGTCAGATTACTATTGCTACCATTGACAGCTGAATGGTTTTATCATCAGTGGAAATTAAAAATGATATCATGTCTTAATGCAAATTGGCCAAAACTTTAGAAATGAATGTTTCTCTCTGTTATCTTAACATCTTTCCTTTCAGGTGGATCATTCTGACTCCTTAAGAGTCCAGATACCAGAGGGGTGTCTGAGCCTAAATTCAGGCACAAACCTGAAATACAGGAGATGGGTGTGATAATGATGTAAGGGGTCATACACATCTCACAGTAATAAACTATGATGGTAGTTAACTAGTTATATGACCTCCCGATGTAGCATCGGATTAAAATTGTGCAACACAAATTCTTCTAGATTAGAATCCACCTGTCTCCCAGATTTGAACATATAGTGCACATTTTCACCACTAAAACATCATAACACTGTGACCTGGTATAAGTTTAAAAACTATCCAGGCTTAAAACACCACTCATATGTATGAGTAATGATTTATAAATCAATCACTAGAGTTTGTCATACATACAATAGCATCTCACACATAGGAGAGAAAATTAAAGGTCTACTCATGATTTTAATTTCATGGTAATATAAACTATTGGGTCAATTTTCTATTGAATTATGTGAAACATGTGTATGGTTATAGTCACACATAAATTGTTTTGTCTCTGATTGTACAAATACAGGTAAAATAAAAACTATTAATTGATTACATAAGACCTATTTCAGATTAAAATAAGTAAGTGAAGAATGAAATCGCTAGCATGGCTGCAGACATGTCTAAACATTTCAAACTTTACAAAAATGGTTATATTTGAAGTGCTGGCACTTCTAGAGATCAATCACATAAATCCCAATCAGGGGCCGGATTCACAAAACATTCTTAAGAAGAAAAATCTTCTTAACTGCCATTTTTATCTTAAATTCAAGCTTAAGAAAAAAGTTAACAATATTTTGTATTCTCAAAAAAGCTTCTTAAGAAAGTTCTTATTTTTTCCTTAAGTATGTTCTTAAGAAAAAACTTAAGAAGAATTCCAATTCTCGAAAAATAAACTGTCTTAAATAACATCTTAAAGTTAGGATAACCTTACAGTAGTCTTAAATCTCAAAATGTAAGATGTTTTATAAGTTAATGTGATTGTTTTAAATGTGACATGTTGTATTTTGTAGTCTGGAATGGCAATTTTATCAGTTTACTTCACATAGATTAGTTTAAAGAGGAATTCAACACTCATATAATGAAGTTTAATAGCTTACTCTGTAATATGTCATACAACACAAATAAGTATTAGTGATAATATTAGCAAACATGTAACTTCCTCCGTAATAGCCTACATTCATTATGAAATTACTTAACAGCTTAAAGTCGCTCTAAGCGGGAGGCGGACCGGTAATCGCTCTGTCATGTGAGTCGAGGGCTCCGAAACTGCGGGCACGCTTGACCCTCCGCGTCCGTCTCTTGACACGTGAGCGCGGGTCGCGGGAGACGAAAGCCTTGGGCACGGAGAGTGAAGCACGCACACCCAGAGCGCTCGACACGCATGACGGACCGATTGGGACATTATGGAATTATATTTACGCACCGCACCGCCTTAATACTAGCTGACCTCTGTTACAACAGCGAATAACATCCTGTAGTAGTCTTAATGCATCACTCGTTTGTATCGCGTTAATGATCGCAAGGTAGTCAAAAGATTAATGGATAAATTTATTGTTACCTCATTAGCAGGGTATAAATCATTTAAAGCTTGTCATTTTATTCTTAAGACACAAATGTAAGTTATTCTTAAGAAAAAAATTGAGAACTTCTTAAGAAATGTTTGAGAATTGCACTTAGGAACATTCTTACGCACTTCTTATAATTTATCTTAAGAACTTTCTTATTTTTTGTCTTAAGAATGTTTTCGTGAATCCGGCCCCAGACCCCTAACCATTGAATGTGACTAAACCAACATATATGTACAGAATTATTTGACAACATGCAAAGAATTGACAATGGATAAATAAGAAATTCAGAAATTATTTGATTTAAGTTTAAGTTCTCTGGGTATGTTTTAAGTTACTTAATTGAAATCTTGGATCTACTTGGTTAACTTGCATTTAAAGGTTCTGAATAATTCTAGGATTATTAAAATTATAAATATATCATATTATATATACCTTAGTATAAATATCTGTATTTTATATACATATAATTGCATGTATTTGTATTATATTTGAATGGTATTGTTATTAAATGTTTTAATGATGTATACCACTGGTAAATATGCCAGTTAAATTCAATTTTGCCACTCTTCCTTTAAAATACACAGATTATATAAAAATTCCACTCTATACAAGAGATGCATAGTAGTGAAGAATCTGGTAATTAAATGGGATCATCTTACGGGATAAATTACTTTGAAAAGAGAAATAAGACCTTTTACAATTCGCACCTAATATTATGAAACCTCTAATAATATAATTTGTTTGTGTAATCTTTCACAACCATTTTCTTCCAATGAAAGTCAAGTTCTTCAGTGTTCAGCCATTGCATGATCATGTGTATGATGTTCTTCAGATGTCCCACATACAGTGGTGCATTGTCAGTGTGAGGAATTCCTTCACCTATGGAGGTCTGACTATTCTACAAAAAAATACCTTCTGCCAATAGGTAACAGAGGACTTTTCAAAATGTCAGATAAATATCCAGGGAAGGATCCCGCTAGACACCCGTCTCTCCGTGGTGGGGAGACACTTTCAAAGAGCACAGCACACAGTCATTGACTGACACCATGGGCGAGGCTAGCCCCTTTTTAGGGGTGCTTCAGCACCCCTAAAAAGGAGATCAGCACCCCTAAAACTTGGAGCAAGAAATGTATTTATTCTAAAATGTTCGTTCGTCTTTGACAAGGTTAAATAATGTCCAAAACATACTCCGTAGTTTGTGGTTTAAAATGTATATGTTAAGGTAGAAAATGAAAACCTCCCCGCTTAGCAAATGGTGTCATCCTCTTCTTTTACTTCTGTACCTGCATCGCTTAGCCCGAGCGCGAAACACACGCAGAGAGAGAGAATCAGTTAAAAGTGTTGTGATGCAACTTTTTTGTTCAAATCTTACAAAATGTTTACGTTATGTTTATAATGAGCGAGTACATCACGAATCAATCTTTCAAGCCGTGTTTTTGTCTTATACTGAATCGCCATGGTACACATATAATAAGTATTTATTTTCGGATTATTTTACTCCGGCGGGTACCCGCGCGCTGCGGAGTAGTACAGTACCTGGGTGACTCGCCCATAGACTTAAACGGAGAGAAGTAGTGCCGGTTACAATGTTCTTCCACAAGACGCATGCAGTTTTGTGCGTCTCAGTGGGTAGTTGCATACGTGTGTCTCCGTTGTTAAAGTTTATTGTATGATTTATCGTTAATTTGAGACTTATTTTAACAATCGGGAGTCATGTAAACATGACTTCACGTGCGTCTTTTCTGGTCAGTCGTCATGAAAACATGGCATTTGGAACAGAGTGAAAACAAACTACAGATCACTGTATACCACCAGTACCGGTAAGTTATATGTGAAATCACCAACTGTCTGACTATCAAAATAGACAATAAATATTTTTGTTTGTTTGTCACATGTAGATTAATATGAAGGGGTAACGTTTTTAACCCTTAGTGCAGGAGTCACAAGTGTTTTGTTTTAGACATATAGTAAAGGTAATGGTTCAATTAAAGGACTGTTAAAAGAAAAGCTGCAAATTAACAAACTATTAATAAACCTACCATATGTTGTAGGCATAAAAGTTATAAATTAGGAGATTTGTCATTTTGACAAAGGCTTAAAACGACACACTGTATATCCACATAAAACCATACCCACACTGCTGCTGTAGCCCACCTTTTGTCCTGATACTTTAATATGGCATTAATGGCAAAAAAGTGCTAGCTCGCCACTTATTAGAAATAAAAAGGTTGGCAAAAAAATGCATCTCAAAACTCATCAGATTGATGCTTTAAAATATGTAATTTTAAAAAATGTTCTAAGGGGGAGCATGCTCCCAGACCCAAGAGGGGTAATTTTCTTCACATCTTTTTCACCCCTGACCCGTTTTCATGCCTGAAAGGTCTCCAAAAAAATCTGGATTTTGGAGTTAGTTGAACCAATGTTAAAATGATAGTTATTTTACAATAGACATATTATTGGTTTCTGTAGGAAAAAAGAGTGGATGGTGGCAGCGGAGCTCATTGGGTGCTCAGCACCCCTAAAGCTCTAACCCTAGAATCGCCTCTGACTGACACCATGAATTTGGTGCAACTGACGATTCTACAGACTGAGTATCATCTCAACCAGGCTAAGGTAGAAACAAACCTGGCCAAAGAAACAGCAAAGATTTTGTCAAGGGCATCTATTCGTTCTGCACAGTATGTATACACTTGGTGGGACTGGATGTTTCGTGGATGTGTGATTGGCAGTGGACTTGTGTTTATGGTCTCTTTGCTTCAATGCTGGTTTTTCAGGTCCACAATTTGCTCCTTACGGACATCTGCCAATGCTGCTATCACCCTAAGTCCCCTACAAGTGCCCGCCATACAGAGACTGTTACAATAATAAAAAACACACAAGGATTTGAATGACCAGTAAATGGCCCCTAGGGACTATTCTGAGATTGCCCCAAAGGGCCAGGGAAGGACTGTAATACTGGATTATAATTCATCAACTTTAAGTTTATTCATGAAGAGACACTGTAAAACAATTAAACCTCAGGTGGTGTTGTTAACCCGATAAACTAAGTTTATTTATGAAAAGACACTGTAAAACAATTAAACCTTAGGGGGTGTTGTTAACCCAAATTTGACCCGTAGATGAAAGAGGTCTTCAGATATACAACTCTTTGATGTGTTAATCTATTCATCACAAAGGTTTTTGAACTGTTAGCCTTTAGGCTCACATCACTGAGTATCTGCTGAAATGTATACATATTATGTGGTTTTAAGATTGAGTTTTTACATTCATATTCATGTTTACTATTATTTTAAAGGTCATGGTGCGATGAGTAAAAAGGTCTCATTTCTATAAGTTTAAGATACACTTAACACAGATGCATTTCTTGTAGGTGGGGTTTTGCCAGAGTACTTCTGGCTAGTTTGACCAGGTGTTAGGTATCACTTGCCACAGGTCAAACTGGACTTTGTAGTTTTACGATGTCTTTGTCTCACGCTGTGTATAAAAGGTGGCCTGGCTAGATGTTCTGGGAGCCATTCTGTACCCAGAAGCTCCCACACTCTGTGTGTGTTCAAATCTTATGGAGGCATCCTATAACCAGGAGCTCCCACACTTTGTGTGTATTAAAACATAATGGAAGAAATCTTTAATAAGAATCTTCCTAGACCACTTTGTGTGTCTTTAATTGCCAGGTATGATTTGTATTTTGTGAAATGTTCATTTTTCTATGCTGATCTTTTAGTGAATGTTTTTGATATATTTTTGATGGATTTGAATAACCAAATTATTGATTTAAGTGTAACCTGCCTGGCAAAATAAATTGTTAACATCTATTCATTTCAAAACTTGTCAAGTCTTTTATTATATTTTCAGGGTTTAAGATAAATATACTGAAGGGGACATAGATTAGAAGAATTGCCTCTATTGAAATATTACTGGAGTAATTACCTCCCCGTTTAAGGTTGGATGGAGAATTGCCTCAACCTAAACATAGATGGATCCTCTTATTTTTAATGTGTTTGGAGAAACCTCTAACTTTAACTTAAGTTAGAAGGAGAATGCCTCTATGCCCAGCTGTATGGAACTGCCTTAGCACCTTCAGAATTACACCTTATTCCCTATGTGAATATAATTCATTCTAAATAAATATAATAATAATTTTATAAATTATGATCAGCATCAGAATAGTATTGGTAACTAAGAAATTGGAGTCAGATTATAATTTAACCACAGAGGTCAAAGAAAGAAATTAAATAAATGGAATTACTCTTCTAGAAGCGCTACGGAGGGAAAGAACACGTGATTCCTTCACCACGCATTGGACTTCGACGTTGGGCCAATTGGGTGGCGTCTTACAATGTAAAGTGCAACTATGGTCTGATTCACTTTTTGCATTTCCTTTGGTGTTTAAGTGTGTATTAGTAAGTGTTAACGATATGCTAAAGGTACAAACCCCAAAGTAAAAGATGACACAAGTTATCGTCTCCAATGTAAATCTCTTTTCTTGGACTACAACAAACACACGGATTGTAGGCAACAGTTTACTTCCTGGGATTGGTGATGTAGACAAGACTGACATTATCATAATTCCTCCCACTTTGGCCTGTAAGTTTATTCCTGTTAGCATTGCATTGTGAGCGAATCTTTTAAACATGGTAAGGAGCGTCACAATGTAAAGATTAGCTGGTCAATTAGGGACACAGAGCTTTTTAAATCAATGAGTTCTGTACAAAATCAATGCGTTTGAGGAAATCTAAACCTACAAAAAATGGACTGTTTGTGGAAAATAATGTTTTTTTTTTACCAGAAACCACGCAAACACATTATATTATACCAAATACACAAGAAAACGTTGTTTTTAGCAATGAAATGGGTGCATTTTAAATAAAAAAAACCACAACCATAAACCTTTGAACAGCAATGTATTAGTTTGAGGTTCTACTTACTAGTCATAGGATTCATAGCACCTTAGAGATGTTTTCTGACAGGTCTGCTTCAACTATGCTGCATGGCCATCAGCACGGACAAATCTACAAACATAACATTTAATTTGTCACAAAGCAAACAATAGTATGCAGTGCGAGATTCATTAAATGGAAACAACCAAGAGCAGATGTAAAACACTGAAAAGAAAATAATAGTATACAAAAGATGATTGTCTGAAAAAGAGATGATTGATTAATTTATTGATTTATTGGTCTGTTTGTCTGTCTGTCCAATGTTATCTCAACTAACTTACCATCTACAGCGAAGTGGTTGGCCACCTGCATGACTCTCTTCCAGTCAACCGCGACATCGACATCCCACTTAGTAGGTACTGCCGAAGGGCAGCATGAAATAAATACTGGTCCATGTTGGTCCTTTATACGAATGACTAAAAAAAAGATATTTTGACTCACCATATGCTGCTATAATGTTAACACATAGATACATGATGAAAGACTAAATCAAATTAAATCAACTTTATTTACATTGCAGATTTTTAATGTGACATGCACAGACAATGAAAGGGATTAAAACAAAGATGACATGACGAAACAATTAAATAAATTAGATAAACATAAAAAGATAGAGATTAAAACACACCCCTACTGGAAAATCCAGCTAAAACCAGCATAAGCTTTAAGGTGGCAGTAGCTGGTTTAAGCTGGTCCTCCCAGCCTGGCAAAGCTGGTGGGTCAGCTGTCTTCCAGCCTGACCAGCTTAAACCAGCAAAAACAGCTACCAGTTTATGCTGGTTTTAGCTGGATTTTCAGTAGGGAAACCAAAAACTTGAAATTATGAAATGTAGTGGAGTAAAAATATGATAATATGCTTTGGAATGTATGTTTTCCCGTCTCGATGCAGCTTCACAGACCGCGTTTGGGCGAACGGAGACGCCATCGCCCAGCATGAAAACGGTAAGACTCCGCTTGTCATTGCAACCTGCACTACTTGCCACATGTACAGTTTAGCTTCTTCCGTCAGCATAGAGGGGTTTACATGTGCTAAGTGTATTGAAGTAGTTAGGCTGACGGAGAAGGTTGCAGAACTAGAAGCGCGCATCCGAACGCTAGTTGAGGACAGTAAGACCGCTAATGTTAATGTTACGAACTCTGTTTAGGGTGCGCCTAGTGTTAAGCGTAATACACATGGCTCGGTTCCGACTTCAGAGTCAAGGCGGCTGACTAACTGGGTGACTGTCAGGCGGCATAGTCACATTCGGCATCCAAATCACGTTCCTGTTTTAATATCAAACAGATTTTCTCCACTCAGCAATACACCGGCTGAGACATCTGTTAAAGGTGCCCTGGTTATTGGAGATTCTATACTCAGGAACGTTGGCATTGAGGCACCAGCCACCATAGTCGATTGTATACCGGGAGCCAGAACGTCTGACATTAGATCCAAACTTAAAGTGCTGGCTAATGCTAAACGTAAGTTTTCTAAGATTGTTATTCACGCCGGCACGAATGACACCAGACTCCGCAAGTCGGAGATCACCAAAGATACTATTAAAGAGGTGTGTGAAATTGCAAAAACAATGTCAGACAATGTAATTTGCTCTGGTCCCCTCCCCGCCTACCGGGGGGATGAAACTTACAGTAGATTAGGGTCTCTTCATGGCTGGATGTCAAAGTGGTGCCCTCAGCATAATGTAGGGTTTATAGACAATTGGAAGCATTTCTGGGGAAGACCTGACCTGCTAAAGAGAGATGGCCTCCATCCGTCTCCGGAAGGAAGTGGTATACTCTCTAGAAATCTGACCAATAGTCTTACTTGTGATATTGTCTGACTATCCAGGGCCCAGGTCAGGAAACAGACAGATCGGCTTACCCATCAGTCTGTTAGCTGCCTTGACATGTCAAGATCACATATATCCCAGCACATAGAGCCTTTTTTACCAGAGTACCAACACATCTCGACTGTGTCTGTTCCTCGAACAAATAAATACAGGACACCGTTTACCTCGTCTCGTACAAATCTTATTAACATAAAATTAGAACACAATACATTAACAGATGAAACTCAGATGTTAAAATTCGGCCTTCTTAACATTAGATCGCTTACCAATAAAGAACCTATTATCAATGAAATAATTACTGACCAAAACTTAGATGCACTCTGTATAACAGAGACCTGGCTTAAAGCAGACGATTACATCAGTTTAAACGAATCCACCCCACAAGACTATTATTATAAACACGTTCCTTGTCTAAAAGGGAGAGGGGATGTGTAGCTACAATATACAACAAAATGTTCAAAGTAAACCATAAATCAGAACTAAAATTTAATTTGTTTGAAATTATACTGTTAAACATGGAAATAACTGATCGTAACAACAAACAGCTTTCGTTCATTTTAGCTACCATATATAGGTCTCCGGGCCACCACACAGATTTTCTAAAAGAAATAGCAGACTTCCTATCTGAGCTTACAGTCACTGTAGATAAAGCTCTTATCGTTGGTGATTTTAATATCCATGTGGATAACTCAAAAGATGCATTAGGACGTGCGTTTATGGATGTTCTAAATTCTCTCGGTATTAAACAAAACGTGTCAGGGCCCACGCATACTCGTAAGCACACATTAGACTTTATTCTGTCACTCGGACTCAATATTAATGACATCGAAATATCACCCCAGAGCGATGCCGTTTCAGACCATTGCCTTGTGTCATACACAATACTTCTAGATAGGACCGCTCAGTCTACAACGTGCTACAAATTAGCCAGAACAATAATTTCCACCACTAAAGATAGCTTTATCAGCACTCTTCCAGACCTGTCTCAAATGAAACATGTAGCAGATAACCGTGAAGATCTGGATATTATAATAGAAAACCTGAACAACGTTTGCTCTAGCACGATGGATGCCGTTGCTCCCATTCGAAAAAAGAGAATCAAAGAAAAAACGCCAGCTCCATGGTATGACCATCATACTGCAGCCCTTAAAAAAGTAGCTAGAAAAATGGAAAGAAACTACCGAAACACAAAGTTAGAGGTATGGCGTTCAGCATGGAAAGAGAGTGTTCAACACTACAGACAGGCTATTAAAACCGCCAGATCTACCTATCTCAGTACGCTTATTAAAGAAAATCATAACAACCCTCGTTTCCTCTTTAGCACAGTTGCGAAACTGACTAGAAACAAAGAACAAACAGAAACCAATAGTAAACTCCAACACAATAGTAACGACTTCATGAACTTCTTTACTAACAAAATTATGTTTATTAGGGAAAACATAGAAACTACGCAAGCAGCAACCACTCTACCCAATAGTACATTTACCACTAGATTTTCATACGAACATCTTGAGTCATTTAAACCTACTACAATAGAAGAGCTCTCTAAATTAGTAACGTCATCTAAATCATCGTCCTGTATATTAGATCCCGTTCCCACAAAATTACTAAAAGAGGTATTTCATGTAGTGTCCGACACGGTACTAAATATCTTTAACTCATCGCTAGAATTAGCATACGTTCCAACAGCTTTCAAACTAGCAGTTATTAGACCGCTCATTAAAAAACCAAACCTTGACCAGGGAGATCTTAATAACTTTAGACCAATCTCAAATCTACCTTTTCTTTCTAAAATATTAGAAAAAGTAGTGGCAAGCCAGCTACGCACATTCATAGCGAATAATAATACATATGAAAAGTTCCAATCAGGATTCAGGCCCCACCATAGCACAGAAACAGCGCTGCTTAGAGTTACAAATGACCTCCTATTAACTCTTTCTATTTAACTCTTAAAAAAAGTTGCCAGCCAGCGCCAGCGTTTTTCATGATTTTCACCAAAGTTTAATGCCTTCCAGAAAATGTTCTTCTTTAAATAAATAAACATACAATAAACCAAATGAAAGAACAGACCATCTGCTTTCAAACAAAAAAAAACCGTTTCATCCTACCTTTAGTGGTTCTTTTGCAATCAGCTTTTGAATATGGGTAGGTTTTTGCAAAAACACCATATTTTGAGCAAAAAGCAAAAATAATTCCATATTTGTGACGGACTTTTCATAGAGATCCCATTCAGAGCGATCTTTAAAACAGACACGGACATGCAGCAGCTTGCCATAGGGCAATACTTCCGGTTTTAAAAAGTTGCGGAAGGGCGCCACCTGGTGGATAATAGCGGTATTGCGGAAAGACGGAAAATCTCGTCATTGGCGGGGAAGCGTTTTCTCTTAATTGACGAGATATCTCGTCAATGGCGGGGAAAGAGTTAACATCCGACCATGGTGAAATTTCAATTCTTATATTACTAGACCTTAGTGCAGCCTTTGACACAATAGATCACACAATCTTACTCAATAGACTAGAAAACTATGTTGGCATCAGTGGTCAGGCGTTAGCCTGGTTTAGATCGTATCTAACCAATCGATATCACTTTGTTTATGTAAATGAGGAAGAGTCCTATCACTCCCCTATTAAATACGGCGTACCTCAGGGATCAGTTCTAGGCCCTATCCTATTCTCGTTATATATGTTACCTCTAGGAGACATTATCAGGAAACATAACATACGTTTTCACTGCTATGCGGATGATACCCAGCTTTACATCTCATCACATCCTAGCGAAACCCACCAGTTTGCTAAGCTAACAGACTGCATTAGTGATATTAGGGACTGGATGGCACATAACTTTCTTATGCTAAACTCCAATAAGACTGAGATACTTATTATTGAACCAAATCGCTCCAAACATAATAAATCAGATTACAAGTTGCCCATAGATGGCTGCACGGTGGTGCCATCTTCCACGGTTAAGGATTTAGGCGTAATGTTTGACAGCAATCTATCTTTCGATAGTCATATCTCCAACGTCTGCCGCACAACATTTTTCCATCTAGGAAATATCTCAAAAATACGCCATATGCTGTCTCCATCAGATGCAGAAAAGCTTATCCATGCTTTTATGACCTCTAGAATAGACTATTGTACCTCGTTACTCGGGGGATGCAATGCAAATCAGGTAAACAAGCTACAGCTGGTTCAAAACGCCGCCGCAAGAGTGCTTACTCGCCCTAAAAAGTATGACCACATTAGTCCAATTCTGGCATCTTTACACTGGCTACCAGTTAAATATCGCATACAATTTAAAATATTACTAATCACCTACAAAGCCTTAAATGGCCTAGCGCCCTCGTATATAAAAGAACTACTATCAGAATACAATCCACCACGTAAACTGCGATCACAAAATTCTGGTTACTTAATTATCCCTAGAATATCAAAAGTGTCTAAAGGTGGTAGATCCTTTTCCTACTTGGCCCCTAAGCTCTGGAATGATTTACCAAATAATGTTCGAGTATCTGACACAGTCGAGCAATTTAAATCTAAACTTAAGACATTCTTCTTTAACAAAGCATTCACATAGAATGTCCAGTAAATGTACTTTTCCCGCAGTAGTTTGTCTAGAACAAAGCACTCACATACCTCATATGGGTAATTTACTCTTGCCGCAATAGTTAGCCTGTCTGGAACCGAGCTGAATTAAACCACTATAATGTATGACACTTGCATTACATGCGAACTGCCCCTACGCTAATAGAATTCTGTTTTTGTCTCCCTGTCTCGTCCTCGACTCCGAGGACATTGAGACAAACAGACCCAGTTCCTGTTGCTGTGAAGGTCATCGCACCACTGATCTACTGGCTGTCCTTCAAAGTGATGCCCAGCCCATGCGCGACCAACGACCACCGGCTGAACCAGTTTAATCCGCTTACCCGCTTCTTATCCCTACCATGTCTATATATATATAAATATTAATCTCTCCCTAGGGTTTTTTGTCCTTCTAGGATTTTTTCCCATTGGGTTTTCTCCTAGGGGGTTTTTTAGTCCCAGGGAGAGTCAGCCATTTTGGCTTAACCTAGCACTTTACTGTATACGTTACATTATCAATACGCTCGCTTACACGGTTTATCCTTAGCCGCTATATTCTACTTCTTATACTATGTATTGATTCTCAGTGTTCTACTCTACATCTACTCATGTAAAGCTGCTTTGCAACAATTAACAATTGTGAAAAGCGCTATATAAATAAAATTGAATTGAATTGAATTAAAACACTGATTAAAAAAGGAATACTTTTATGTAGAAAGTAAAATACTTAAGTAGTGTTCACCTCTGGTATCAACAATGATTGTGGTTAACATGTCACATGAATCTAGTCAGGGACAATACACCATCAAATAAATGTAAGTTTAAACACTCGAAGTTTTTAGGTAACCGGACACACTGCATTTCATTGTAAGCCTAACCAGTCACCTAGGCTAGCTAACTACATGCTGATATGAAATACTGTATATTATGTCTTAGTGACCTTGTTGTTTATGCATAAAGACGCCTGTATATCTGCATTAAAAACTTTTGAACGAACATTTCCGTCACTAACCTTAGCCTCCATATGTTCGCCAGTGTTGTTATATGACGCATTTCTTCACTATTTTTAAACTCCGGTTGTCGCGCATGCGTAGAACAGATCAGGTAGGTTCGTAAACTGTCGTAAAACACGTTGAGCTTCTGTTCGGGCAGGCGGCACGGATCGGGTACTGACAGAAGGTCTACTACATCTGACAACTACACTCTCTCTTCTTTCCAACGAGACCACCCATTTCTAATCTGAAAGTCCAGTTTTTGGAGTCTTTCAGCACGAGATTTGCTCCACACTTTCCATAATGCATTTGGCAGGGCAATTTCTACCACATCTGACAACTACACTCTCTCTTCTTTCCAAAGAGACCACCCATGTCAAATCCGATGGAGGAAAATGCCCCTTTTAATCAAATTGAAAAAGAATGGCCATTT
Organism: Paramisgurnus dabryanus; assembly: GCF_030506205.2. Lineage (NCBI taxonomy): Eukaryota > Metazoa > Chordata > Actinopteri > Cypriniformes > Cobitidae > Paramisgurnus > Paramisgurnus dabryanus. Next base: position 4,805,552 of record NC_133337.1, read on the forward strand.
TTTGGATATTTGTAGGTTTTTAGCCCAAGATTTTCTACACACTTCCCATAATGCAATTGGCAGGGCAATTTCCACCACATCTGACAACTACACTATCTCTTTTTTCCAAAGAGACCACCCATTTCTAATCCGATGGAGGAAAATGCCCCTTTTAATCACTTTAAAAAAGAAAGGCCAGTTTTTGGATATTTGTAGGCTTTCAGCACAAGATTTGCCACACACTTCCCATAATGCAATTGGCAGGAGAAATTACACCACATCTGACAACTACACTCTCTCGTTTTTCCAAAGAGACCACCCATGTCAAATCTGATGGAGGAAAATGCCCCTTTTAATCACTTTGAATAAGAAATGCCAGTTTTGGATATTTGGAGGCTTTCAGCACAAGATTTCCTCCACAACTCCCATAATGCAATTGGCAGGAGAAATTCTACCACATCTGACAACTACACTCTCTCTTCTTTACAATGAGACCACCCATGTCAAATTCGATGGAGGAAAATGCCCCCTTTAATCACTTTGAAAAAGAAAGGCCAGTTTTGGATATTTGGAGGTTTTTAGCCCAAGATTTGCTACACACTTCCCATAATGCAATTGGCAGGATAAATTAAACCACATCTGACAACTACACTCTCTTGTTTTTCCAAAGAGACCACCCATGTCAAATCCGATGGAGGAAAATGCCCTTTTAATCACATTGAAAAAGAATGGCCAGTTTTTGGATATTTGTAGGTTTTTAGCCCAAGATTTGCTACATACTTCCCATAATGCAATTGGCAGGGCAATTTCCACCACATCTGACAACTACACTCTCTCTTCTTTCCAACGAGACCACCCATGTGGTGGAAATTGCCCCTGCCAATTGCATTATGGGAAGCGTGTAGCAAATCTTGGGCTAAAAGCCTCCAATATCCAAAAACTGGCTTTCTTTTTCAAAGTGAATTAAAGGGGTATTTTCCTCCACCGGATTTGACATGGGTGGTCTGGTTGGAAAGAAGAGAGAGTGTAGTTGTCAGATGTGGTGGAATTTTTCCTGCCAAATGCATTATGAGAAGTGTGGAGCAAATCTTGGGCCAAAAGCCTCCAATATCCAAAAACTGGCTTTTCTTTTTCAAAGTGAATTAAAGGGGCATTTTCCTCCATCAAATTTGACATGGGTGGTCTCGTTGGAAAGAAGAGAGAGTGTAGTTGTCAGATGTGGTGGAATTTCCCCTGCCAATTGCATTTTGGGAACTGTGTAGCAAATCTTTGGCCGAAAACCTCCAAATATCCAAAAACTGGCCATTCTGTTTCAATGTGATTTAAAGGGGCATTTTCTTCCATCAGATTTGACATGGGTGGTCTCTTTGGAAAGAAGAGAATGTAGTTTTCAGATGTGGTGGAATTTTTCCTGCCAAATGCATTATGAGAAGTGTGGAGCAAATCTTGGGCCGAAAGCCTCCAATATCCAAAAACTGGCTTTTCTTTTTCAAAGTGATTTAAAGGGGCATTTTCCTCCATCGGATTTGAGATGGGTGGTCTCGTTGGAAAGAAGAGAGAGTGTAGTTTTCAGATGTGGTGGAATTTTTCCTGCCAAATGCATTATGAGAAGTGTGGAGCAAATCTTGGTCCAAAAGCCTCCAATATCCAAAAACTGGCTTTTCTTTTTCAAAGTGATTTAAAGGAGCATTTTCCTCCATCAGATTTGACATGGGTGGACTTTTCGGCAAGAAGAGAGAGTAGTTGTCAGATGTGGTGTAATTTCTCCTGCCAATTGCATTATGGGAAGTGTGGAGCAAATCTTGGGCTAAAAACCTCAAAAAATCCAAAAACTGGCCATTCTTTATCAATGTGATTAAAAGGGGTACTTTCCTCTATCGGATTTGACATGGGTGGTCTCGTTGGAAAGAAGAGAGAGTGCAGTTGTCAGATGTGGTGGAATTTCTCCTGCCAAATGCATTATGAGAAGTGTGGAGCAAATCTTGGGCAGAAAGCCTCCAATATCCAAAAACTGGCTTTCTTTTTCAAAGTGAATTAAAGGGGCATTTTCCTCCATCAGATTTGACATGGGTGGTCTCGTTGGAAAGAAGAGAGAGTGTAGTTGTGAGATGTGGTGGAATTTCCCCTGCCAATTGCATTATGGGCAGTGTGTTGCAAATCTTTGGCTGAAAACCTCCAAAAATCCAAAAACTGGCCATTCTTTATCAATGTGATTAAAAGGGGTATTTTCCTCCATCGGATTTGACATGGGTGGTCTCGTTGGAAAGAAGAGAGAGTGTAGTTGTCAGATGTGGTGGAATTCCCCCTGCCAAATGCATTATGGGAAGTGTGGAGCAAATATTGTGCTGAAAGCCTCCAATATCCTAAAACTGGCTTTCTTTTTCAAAGTGAATTAAAGGGGCATTTTCCTCCATCAGATTTGACATGGGTGGTCTCGTTGGAAAGAAGAGGGAGTGTAGTTGTCAGATGTGATGGGATTTCCTCTGCCAATTGCATTATGGGAAGTGTGTAGGAAATCTTTGGCTGAAAACCTCCAAATATCCAGAAACTGGCCATTCTTTTTCAAAGTGAATTAAAGGGGCATTTTCTTCCATCGGATTTGACATGGGTGGTCTTGTTGGAAAGAAGAGAGAGTGTTATTGTCAGATGTAGTAGAGTTTCCCCTGCCAAATGCATTATGGGAAGTGTGTAGCAAATCTAGTTCTGAATTTCTACAATGTGCAAAATGCAATGAATATTCAAAGTGATTAAAAGAAGCATTTTCCTCCATCAGATTTGACATGGGTGGTCTCTTTGGAAAGAAGAGAGAGTGTAGTTGTCAGATGTGGTGGAATTTCCCCTGCCAATTGCATGATGGGAAGTGTAAAGCAAATGTATTTCCGAATTTTTACAATGTGCAAAATGCAATGAATATTCAAAGGGATTAAAATGAGCATTTTCCTCTATCGGATTTGACATGGGTCATCTGGTTGGAAAGAAGAGAGAGTGTAGTTTGCATATGTGCTGGAATTTCCCCTGCCAAATGAGGTGCGGGCCACAGGGAGTAGATTTAGTGTTGAAGAGTGTCATATGTCATAAGCATCATAATCAGCCACCAACTACACCTGCCCCAGTTCAATATCTTCTAAATTATTTAATAGAAGACATAAGACAACATTTATTTATATAATAGAAAACAGACATATGTCAAATTACTGTTCCCCTCAATTCCCCCACCACCACCATGTAGGGGAGAGCAGGGTTGGTTGGCACACTTTTCACTCTGACATATTTCTTAGTTAAGTAATATGTTAAAAAGTCTAACCAGTAACAACTGAAAGGTTAAGATCTCAGCTAATCAAGACATACATTTATTGTTCACAAATGATTCCTAAAAATGTTTTATTCATCATTGAAGTCATGTTGTGCCCTTGTGCCAACCAATGAAGAGAAACATCATAATCAGCCGCCAACTACACCCCCTCAGTCCAATATCTTCTAAATTATTTAATAGAAGACATAAAACAACATCCATCAAAAAATGTCCGCATTCCAAATTATTATGCACATATTTTTCCAATACATTCAGTAAGTTTACAAATGTTATTTGACCCTCTACACTTATATGACAGTGTGGATGTTATTCTATTTAAATGAACTAAAAATGTCAAAAGATACTTTAATACTTTGAAAAATATACAAAATACATAAACATAAAAAAAACTAAAAAAAAATAATATTATATTTACACAAGTTACATAATAATATAAGAGTTTTTCGTCTTTATTTCACTTGAAGACACTAGTATTGCATCCCTAAGTTGATGTTTTGAATTAAAGTCCACCTCACAGAGCTTTCATATAATGATGCTCCATAGGCTCTTAAATATAAGACTAAGGTCAGAGGATGATGGACGTCACACCTTGATTTCTTTATATTTTATGTCCATATGAATGACAATAGTTTATAGACCAATTTAGAGTAGACGTCACAGTTACGTCACTGCAAGCTGCGCGCGCAATGCGGTTGCAGAAAACAGTGGAAATGAATTAGACACGAGTGAAAAGAGCAAGATAACTCACTAGAAAATGTCCGGTTGTGCTGTTAAGTGTCAGAATAAGAATGCCAAAAAAGATGGCTTTCATTTTTATAGAATACCATCGTTGAAGACATCATTTGAAGATAAACGTAGGTGTTTATGATTACAATAAGCCCTTAAACGGACAGAATGGAGCGAGGAAATCATCTGGAAATCTTTTAATAATTAGAATAGAAAATAAGTAGAGAAGATGTCCGGTGTTCTGTCGAAGTCTGTTCCCTCCATGTGTTTCTTATAGCGTTTTTATCATGTTACAATTATAATTTATTAAGGAAGAAATAATAAAAACTGTAAAATTATGAAATATTTAATAAACGCTATTATATATAATACATGATAGTATTGCTTTTACATGTACTTTAGCGATTCAGACTGTAAAAATATTTGATTTAGCAAAAAAGAACAATACATATACATTACATACATGCATATCAGTAGCCAAGCCATTTAAACTTTTGATCTATCTAAAAAAATAAACGTAATGTGATTAAAACGCTATAAGAAACATTGCACTAAAGGGAAACATAAAGGAATCAGACTTCGACAGAACACCGGATCCATAAAAATCACGGTTTAATGCTAAAACACTTCACAACCCTACTGCGGAGCAGTCACTTTCTGCAACCAGTTTGGCTCCGCCCACAAAAAACGTCATCTCTGTTTGCAAACACGAAATTGGTCTATTAGATCAGGATTATGAAAATTTAAAGACATTGTAGAATTACAAATTTTATTAGTGAAGTTTAAAGCTAGAAGCAAAGCTCTTCCATATGATTTACAAAAGTTGTTTGTTCTCACTTCTGAAGATGGAAATCATAGACGGCCGTATGACTTTAAACATCTAACAGCGCGAACAACCCTGAAACAAATGTGTTTGTCTGTTGCTGGAGTAAAAGCGTGAAATTTTTTAAGGAAAGATTTAAAAAGTTGTAAAAATATTTTAGAATTTAAAAGGAGTTACAGAAAGAAACAACTTGAATTATTAGGGCCCAAGCACCGAGGAGCAGGCCAGAATGGCCTGCACCGTAGGTGCGAAGCCCTATTGTTTTTGCTCGGATTATTATTAGGGCCCGAGCACCGAGGAGCAGGCCAGAATGGCCTGCACCGAATGGTGCGAAGCCCTATTGTTTTTGCACGGATTTATTTATTTTTAGGGCCCGAGCACCGAGGAGCAGGCCAGAATGGCCTGCACCGAAAGGTGCGAAGCTTTATTGTTTTTGCTTGGATTTATTATTTAGGGCCCGAGCACCGAGGAGCAGGCCAGAATGGCCTGCACCGAATGGTGCGAAGCCCTATTGTTTTTGCACGGATTTATTTATTTTTAGGGCCCGAGCACCGAGGAGCAGGCCAGAATGGCCTGCACCGAAAGGTGCGAAGCTTTATTGTTTTTGCTTGGATTTATTATTTAGGGCCCGAGCACCGAGGAGCAGGCCAGAATGGCCTGCACCGAATGGTGCGAAGCCCTATTGTTTTTGCTCTGATTATTATTAGGGCCCGAGCACCGAGGAGCAGGCCAGAATGGCCTGCACCGAATGGTGCGAAGCCCTATTGTTTTTGCTCGGATTATTAGGGCCCGAGCACCGAGGAGCAGGCCAGAATGGCCTGCACCGTAGGTGCAAAGCCCTATTGTTTTTGCTCGGATTTATTATTAGGGCCCGAGCACCGAGGAGCAGGCCAGAATGGCCTGCACCAAAAGGTGCGAAGCCCTATTGTTTTTGCTCAAATTTATTAGGGCCCGAGCACCGAGGAGCAGGCCAGAATGGCCTGCACCGTAGGTGCGAAGCCCTATTGTTTTTGCTCGGATTATTATTTAGGGCCCGAGCACCGAGGAGCAGGCCAGAATGGCCTGCACCGAAAGGTGCGAAGCCCTATTGTTTTTGCTCGAATTTATTATTAGGGCCCGAGCACACCAGGGTGTGAGGACCCTATTGTTTTTGCTCCGTGTATTATTCTTCTTCTTCTTCTTCTTCTTCTTCTTCTTCTTCTTCTTCTTCTTCTTCTCCGAAATGGATCGCATTTTTGAGGGCCTAAACATACCCGAAAACTCATGAAAATTTGCACACGCGTCAGAAGTGGCGAAAATTTACATGTAGTATAGGCGTCAGAAGTGGGCGTGTAGAAATGGCTCAATAGCGCCACCTGCAAAATTTCAAGAGAACAGCCCCCCTACTACGAAAAACGTACAGACACGAAATTTGGTAGGGTCATCTATTACTCCAAGACCTACAAAAAAGTCTCTTGGAGCTAAGCTCTAAACCCCACAGGAAGTCAGCCATTTTGAATTTTCTCTGTCATTTTTTGACATTTCCAAGCGTCGTACTTTAACGAACTCCTCCTAGAGATTTAATCCGATCATCATCATATTTGGTCAGTATCATCTAAAGGCCTTTGCGATGCTAAATTGCGGAGCTTTTGACTTTTCATTGGAGGGCGTGTCCGTGGCGGCCTGGCAAAGTGTAATGTTTCGCCATGAAACAGGAAGCTGATGTAATTCAGGCATACATTGTCCGATCCGCCCCTGACTTCACACGTTTGATAAGGGTCCAGGCCTGAACACATCAACATGGCATAATTCAGTAACACTCATAGCGCCACCTAGAGGCAGCAGGAAATACCATGTTTGATGCTGTGACTTACTGCTCTTAGGTATTTAACCATATCAACATCATATTTCACCAGTGTAATCTCAAGACCTTGTGTGATGATAAAAAGCAACGACCTTGACTTTTCATTAAAGGGCGTGTCCGTGGCGGCCTGGCAAAGTATCGCTAAATGAATCGCATTTTGACAGGCTAAACAAGCTCAAAAAGTCATAAAACGTTGCACACACGTCAGAAGTGGCAAAAATTTACATGTGGCATAGGCGCCAGAAGTGGGCGTGCAGAAATGGCTCGATAGCGCCACCTGCAAAATTTCAAGAGAACAGCCCCGCCGCTACGAAAATCCTACAGATACGAAATTTGGTAGGGTCATATGTCACCCCAAGACCTACAAAAAAGTCTCTTGGAGCGAAGCTCTAAACCTCACAGGAAGTCAGCCATTTTGAATTTTTGCTGTGATTTCTGTGCAAATTTTGTCATTTCCAGGCTTCGTACTTTAACGAACTCCTCCTAGAGATTTTGTTAGATCGTCATCATATTTGGTCAATCTCATCTAAAGGCCTTTGCGATGTTAAATTGCGGAGCTTTTGACTTTTCGTTGGAAGGTGTGTCCGTGGCGGCCTGACAAAGTTCAGCGTTTTCGCCATGAAACAGGAAGTTGTTATAACTAAGGCATACAATGTCCAATCTGCCCCACACTTGACATGTTTGATAAGAGTCTTGGCCTGAACACATTTTAATGCCAATATTCAGCTTCAGTCCTAGCGCCACCTAGAGGTAGCAGGAAATGCCTTGTTTTACGCTGTGATTCACTGTTCTCAGAGATTTAATCAAATCATAATCATATCAGGTGAGACTGATCTTAAGCCCTTTGCGATGATAAATTGCGAAGATCTTGACTTTTCGTTGAAGGGCGTGTCCGTGGCGGCCTCGCAGAGTGATGTTTCGCCATGAGAAAGCTGTTGTAACTCAGGCATGCAATGTCCGACCTGTCACAGACATCATACGTTTGACAAGGGTCCTGGCCTCAACACATCAATGTTACAACAATCAAATACAATCATAGCGCCACCTGCTGCACAAAGGAGGTGTGGCCCTTCAAAGTTCCTTTGAATATCCGCCTATATTTAGGGCCCGAGCACACCAGGGTGTGAGGACCCTATTGTTTTTGCTCCGTTTATTCTTCTTCTTCTTCTTCTTCTTCTTCTTCTTCTTCTTCTCCGAAATGGATCGCATTTTTGAGGGCCTAAACATACCCGAAAACTCATGAAAATTTGCACACGCGTCAGAAGTGGCGAAAATTTACATGTAGTATAGGCGTCAGAAGTGGGCGTGTAAAAATGGCTCGATAGCGCCACCTGCAAAATTTCAAGAGAACAGCCCCCCCACTACGAAAAACTTACAGATACGAAATTTGGTAGGATCATCTATTACTCCAAGACCTACAAAAAAGTCTCTTGGAGCTAAGCTCTAAACCCCACAGGAAGTCAGCCATTTTGAATTTTCTCTGTCATTTTTTGACATTTCCAAGCGTCGTACTTTAACGAACTCCTCCTAGAGATTTAATCCGATCATCATCATATTTGGTCAGTATCATCTAAAGGCCTTTGCGATGCTAAATTGCGGAGCATTTGACTTTTCATTGGAGGGCGTGTCCGTGGCGGCCTGGCAAAGTGTAATGTTTCGCCATGAAACAGGAAGCTGATGTAATTCAGGCATACATTGTCCGATCTGCCCCTGACTTCACACGTTTGATAAGGGTCCAGGCCTGAACACATCAACATGGCATAATTCAGTAACACTCATAGCGCCACCTAGAGGCAGCAGGAAATACCATGTTTGACGCTGTGACTTACTGCTCTTAGGTATTTAACCATATCAACATCATATTTCACCAGTGTAATCTCAAGACCTTGTGTGATGATAAAAAGCAACGACCTTGACTTTTCATTAAAGGGCGTGTCCGTGGCGGCCTGGCAAAGTATCGCTATCTGAATCGCATTTTGACAGGCTAAACAAGCTCAAAAAGTCATAAAACGTTGCACACACGTCAGAAGTGGCAAAAATTTACATGTGGCATAGGCGCCAGAAGTGGGCGTGCAGAAATGGCTCGATAGCGCCACCTGCAAAATTTCAAGAGAACGGCCCCGCCGCTATGAAAATCCTACAGATACGAAATTTGGTAGGGTCATATATCACCCCAAGACCTACAAAAAAGTCTCTTGGAGCGAAGCTCTAAACCCCACAGGAAGTCGGCCATTTTGAATTTTTGCTGTGATTTCTGTGCAAATTTTGTAATTTCCAGGCTTCGTACTTTAACGAACTCCTCCTAGAGATTTTGTCAGATCGTCATCATATTTGGTCAATCTCATCTAAAGGCCTTTGCGATGTTAAATTGCGGAGCTTTTGACTTTTCGTTGGAAGGTGTGTCCGTGGCGGCCTGACAAAGTTCAGCGTTTTCGCCATGAAACAGGAAGTTGTTATAACTAAGGCATACAATGTCCAATCTGCCCCACACTTGACATGTTTGATAAGAGTCTTGGCCTGAACACATTTTAATGCCAATATTCAGCTTCAGTCCTAGCGCCACCTAGAGGTAGCAGGAAATGCCTTGTTTTACGCTGTGATTCACTGTTCTCAGAGATTTAATCAAATCATAATCATATCAGGTGAGACTGATCTTAAGCCCTTTGCGATGATAAATTGCGAAGATCTTGACTTTTCGTTGAAGGGCGTGTCCGTGGCGGCCTCGCAGAGTGATGTTTCGCCATGAGAAAGCTGTTGTAACTCAGGCATGCAATGTCCGACCTGTCACAGACATCATACGTTTGACAAGGGTCCTGGCCTCAACACATCAATGTTACAACAATCAAATACAATCATAGCGCCACCTGCTGCACAAAGGAGGTGTGGCACTTCAAAGTTCCTTTGAATATCCGCCTATATTTAGGGCCCGAGCACACCAGGGTGTGAGGACCCTATTGTTTTTGCTCCGTTTATTATTCTTCTTCTTCTTCTTCTTCTTCTTCTTCTTCTTCTCCGAAATGGATCGCATTTTTGAGGGCCTAAACATACCCGAAAACTCATGAAAATTTGCACACGCGTCAGAAGTGGCGAAAATTTACATGTAGTATAGGCGTCAGAAGTGGGCGTGTAAAAATGGCTCGATAGCGCCACCTGCAAAATTTCAAGAGAACAGCCCCCCCACTACGAAAAACTTACAGATACGAAATTTGGTAGGATCATCTATTACTCCAAGACCTACAAAAAAGTCTCTTGGAGCTAAGCTCTAAACCCCACAGGAAGTCAGCCATTTTGAATTTTCTCTGTCATTTTTTGACATTTCCAAGCGTCGTACTTTAACGAACTCCTCCTAGAGATTTAATCCGATCATCATCATATTTGGTCAGTATCATCTAAAGGCCTTTGCGATGCTAAATTGCGGAGCATTTGACTTTTCATTGGAGGGCGTGTCCGTGGCGGCCTGGCAAAGTGTAATGTTTCGCCATGAAACAGGAAGCTGATGTAATTCAGGCATACATTGTCCGATCTGCCCCTGACTTCACACGTTTGATAAGGGTCCAGGCCTGAACACATCAACATGGCATAATTCAGTAACACTCATAGCGCCACCTAGAGGCAGCAGGAAATACCATGTTTGACGCTGTGACTTACTGCTCTTAGGTATTTAACCATATCAACATCATATTTCACCAGTGTAATCTCAAGACCTTGTGTGATGATAAAAAGCAACGACCTTGACTTTTCATTAAAGGGCGTGTCCGTGGCGGCCTGGCAAAGTATCGCTATCTGAATCGCATTTTGACAGGCTAAACAAGCTCAAAAAGTCATAAAACGTTGCACACACGTCAGAAGTGGCAAAAATTTACATGTGGCATAGGCGCCAGAAGTGGGCGTGCAGAAATGGCTCGATAGCGCCACCTGCAAAATTTCAAGAGAACAGCCCCGCCGCTATGAAAATCCTACAGATACGAAATTTGGTAGGGTCATATATCACCCCAAGACCTACAAAAAAGTCTCTTGGAGCGAAGCTCTAAACCCCACAGGAAGTCGGCCATTTTGAATTTTTGCTGTGATTTCTGTGCAAATTTTGTAATTTCCAGGCTTCGTACTTTAACGAACTCCTCCTAGAGATTTTGTCAGATCGTCATCATATTTGGTCAATCTCATCTAAAGGCCTTTGCGATGTTAAATTGCGGAGCTTTTGACTTTTCGTTGGAAGGTGTGTCCGTGGCGGCCTGACAAAGTTCAGCGTTTTCGCCATGAAACAGGAAGTTGTTATAACTAAGGCATACAATGTCCAATCTGCCCCACACTTCACATGTTTGATAAGAGTCTTGGCCTGAACACATTTTAATGCCAATATTCAGCTTCAGTCCTAGCGCCACCTAGAGGTAGCAGGAAATGCCTTGTTTTACGCTGTGATTCACTGTTCTCAGAGATTTAATCAAATCATTATCATATCAGGTGAGACTGATCTTAAGCCCTTTGCGATGATAAATTGCGAAGATCTTGACTTTTCGTTGAAGGGCGTGTCCGTGGCGGCCTCGCAGAGTGATGTTTCGCCATGAGAAAGCTGTTGTAACTCAGGCATGCAATGTCCAACCTGTCACAGACATCATACGTTTGACAAGGGTCCTGGCCTCAACACATCAATGTTACAACAATCAAATACAATCATAGCGCCACCTGCTGCACAAAGGAGGTGTGGCACTTCAAAGTTCCTTTGAATATCCGCCTATATTTACCCACTGAAATTTCAATCCCCCTGGTTCATTGCTTTACTAAGGCCATAGAGTGGCGGTGCACATGCGTGCGAGGGCCCTTCCATCACTGCTTGCAGTTTTAATTATTATTCTTATTCTTCTTCTCCGAAATGGATCGCATTTTTGAGGGGCTAAACATACTCGAAAACTCATGAAAATTTGCACACGCGTCCGAAGTGGCGAAAATTTACATGTAGTATAGGCGTCAGAAGTGGGCGTCTAAAAATGGCTTGATAGCGCCACCTGCAAAATTTCAAGAGAACAGCCCCCCCACTACGAAAAACATACAGATACGAAATTTGGTAGGGTCATATATCACCCCAAGACCTACAAAAAAGTCTCTTGGAGCGAAGCTCTAAACCTCACAGGAAGTCAGCCATTTTTAATTTTTGCTGTGATTTCTGTGCAAATTTTGTCATTTCCAGGCTTCGTACTTTAACGAACTCCTCCTAGAGATTTTGTCAGATCGTCATCATATTTGGTCAATTACATCTAAAGGCCTTTGCGATGTTAAATTGCGGAGCTTTTGACTTTTCGTTGGAAGGTGTGTCTGTGGCGGCCTGACAAAGTTCAGCGTTTTCGCCGTGAAACAGGAAGTTGTTATAACTAAGGCATACAATGTCCAATCTGCCCCACACTAAACACGTTTGATAAGAGTCTTGGCCTGAACACATTTTAATGCCAATATTCAGCTTCAGTCCTAGCGCCACCTAGAGGTAGCAGGAAATGCCTTGTTTTACGCTGTGATTCACTGTTCTCAGAGATTTAATCAAATCATTATCATATCAGGTGAGACTGATCTTAAGCCCTTTGCGATGATAAATTGCGAAGATCTTGACTTTTCGTTGAAGGGCGTGTCCGTGGCGGCCTCGCAAAAAGTGATGTTTCGCCATTAGAAAGCTGTTGTAACTCAGGCATGCAATGTCCGACCTGTCACAGACATCATACGTTTGACAAGGGTCCTGGCCTCAACACATCAATGTTACAACAATCAATCACAATCATAGCGCCATCTGCTGCACAAAGGAGGTGTGGCACTTCAAAGTTCCTTTGAATATCCGCCTATATTTACCCACTGAAATTTCAATCCCCCTGGTTCATTGCTTTACTAAGGCCATAGAGTGGCGGTGCACATGCGTGCGAGGGCCCTTCCATCACTGCTTGCAGTTTTAATTATTATTTATTCTTCTTCTTCTCCAAAGTGAATCGAATTTTTGAGGGGCGAAACATGCTCGAAAACTCATGAAATTTTGCACACATGTCAGAAGTGGCGAAAATTTACATGTGGTATAGGCGCCAGAAGTGGGCGTGTAAAAATGGCTCGATAGCGCCACCTGCAAAATTTCAAGAGAACAGCCCCCCCGCTACGAAAAACGTACAGATACGAAATTTGGTAGGATCATCTATCACCCCAAGACCTACAAAAAAGTCTCTTGGAGCGAAGCTATAAACCTCACAGGAAGTCAGCCATTTTGAATTTTTGCTGTGATTTCTGTGCAAATTTTGTCATTTCCAGGCTTCGTACTTTAACAAACTCCTCCTAGAGATTTTGTCAGATCGTCATCATATTTGGTCAATCTCATCTAACGGTCTTTGCGATGTTAAATTGCGGAGCTTTTGACTTTTCGTTGGAAGGTGTGTCCGTGGCGGCCTGACAAAGTTCAGCGTTTTCGCCATGAAACCGGAAGTTGTTATAACTAAGGCATACAATGTCCAATCTACCCCACACTTCACATGTTTGATAAGAGTCTTGGCCTGAACACATTTCAATGCCAATATTCAGCTTCAGTCCTAGCGCCACCTAGAGGTAGCAGGAAATGCCTTTTTTTACGCTGTGATTCACTGTTCTCAGAGATTTAATCAAATCATTATCATATCAGGTGAGACTGATCTTAAGCCCTTTGCGATGATAACTTGCGAAGATCTTGACTTTTCGTTGAAGGGCGTGTCCGTGGCGGCCTCGCAAAGAGTGATGTTTCGCCATGAGAAAGCTGTTGTGACTCAGGCATGCAATGTCCGATCTGTCACAGACATCATACGTTTGACAAGGGTCCTGGCCTCAACACATCAATGTTACAACAATCAAATACAATCATAGCGCCACCTGCTGCACAAAGGAGGTGTGGCACCTCAACGTTCCTTTGAATATCCGCCTATATTTACCCACTGAAATTTCAATCCCCCTGGTTCCCTTTCAGTCGGTCACTACGACGTCACGTCGTGACCGACGAATTGGGAACTCGCTTAGAGAGACCAATCTGCTTCGTACTCTACTAAAACGCCAATGAACTTGGCATTGAGATATTTGCATAATGCTGGCGCCGCCCCGCCAGGTGCGTATATAAGTCACAGGTGCAAATATGGAAATTAGCTTTTTCGCTTCGAAAACCGGCATTATCTGCTACTGAGAAGCTACTCTCTGCTCTTCTGGGAACGGTTGCTGAAGTTGATTGACAAGCAGTACTGACACAGCGGACGCTCGCAGTATTCCACTGCTCTGCATCTTTTTTGTTTTGAGTTTAGTGTGTGCGTTGCCTCTCCCTGTGCGCATCATCAGCTGAGCACCTAAGAGTGATTTCCCTAAAGAGTGATACGTGAGAGCTCTGTGTCTTTTTAAAGACAGCCACTCTCTCGTATATTCGGAGATCAGCGTCCTTTTCAGGATAGCTTTTCCTCCGTGCGATCTTGGATGCGAGAAGTACAGGGATTCCAGTGACGGTCACGAGCGCTGTCTTCGTGCTATGGCATCGAGCACTCCGAGGCTGCGTTCGTGGAGAGCTTTTGCTCTCTCTGTGAGAGCATAACCCTCTTGGATTGCGGAGACGACTGTCGTTTCTACGGGAACGGCGTCCGCGCCTTTGCAGTGCTGAACGCCGCCATGGTGCGGCTGTCAAGCGCTCGCAGGACGCTCTTCGCATCACTACGCTGAGTAGGACGGAGGATGCGTCCTTCACCTACCGGCCTTCTCATCCTCAGCCGGTTGAGGCTCCGGTGGAGACTGCAGAGTCGTGTTCTGCGATTTCTGCCGAATCCATTGGACCTCCTTCTGGTCCCGTCACTTCTACAGCATCAGAGGGGTGCCCATTTTTTCCCTCCGAGGCGGAGTCGTCCCGGAGATGGCGGCCGTGCCCGCTCGAGCGGCGGAAACGGTAGAGTTGGAGGGGTTAATTCCTCTCCGCCCGAACCGTCCCGCCCACATGATTGGTACTTCGGAGCTGCCCGGGCCTCTACGGTCCTCACCTCCTGTGCCTGCCTTTCCCGACGGCACGAAGAGCTGACGTGATTTGCGGCCGTCTCGGCCGTTCAGCTTCACCCCTCATCTCCCTCACTAACGGAGCCGCTAAGGGGGGATCCCTTCAGTTGAGCGGGGGGTTGCGATGCAGCTGCGTTCCTGGAGGGACCACCCAACCCTTCCCTCCCGTGTTTGTATAGACAGTCGTCCGGTTACGGGCGCTGCCCATCAGGCATGCGGAGACGCGGCTTCAGCCCTGCACGCATTAACGTACTGCAGGTTCACCAAACGAAGGCTTTAGAGATATACGAGGGAAGCCGCGACCTTCAGTCGTGCGATGTCCACCACAGTGTTCAAGATCGCCACCTTTGGCTATGTCTGGCTTATATGACGGAACAACTTCATGAATGCTCCTGTCTCACAGACCGGCCTCTTCGGCGAGCCCGAGGAGTCGTACAGCTCCGCTGCGCAGACTGAGGCGATCTCCTAGGTCGTGCCCCGGCGGATGAGAGCTGCCCTGGTCCACCAACGCCGGCTCCTCAGTCTGCCTCTCGCCGTCGGCGTCCTGCGGCGGCCACCTCCGTTCCCCTCCTCGGACCCCATCTCGGCAGCGCAGGGGAACCGGTCGTCAGCAGCTCGCCCCGCCCGCTTAGCCGCTTCCCGTGAAAATCGGGAGTTTAAGTGGCCAGAGACGGGCGACCCGGAGTGGCAGAGGATCACTCTTCAGGAGACAGTGATTCGCTCCTTCCCCCGGTAGAGGGTCGGGTGGAAAATCCTTGGTTTGCATATGTTCCACCGGCTGTCCAGCCGGTACCCACTTAACCACACATAAGAGTGCATTCCTCTTTCCTCTCCAGGTCTCCGGAGGATCGAGAGAGCCGTGGGCGTACACCTGCTCACTCTACCTCTCCTCTATCGCCAGCGGGTGTCCTGAGGAGTCCGAGCTCTCCACTGAGGAGACCGGACCACCAGCACCCTCATCGGAGTCTGCGCTCTCCGCAGAGGAGACCAGACGACCGTCACCCTCAGCGGGCTCAGGTCAGTGTCACACACACACACATACTGTAGATGTTTATGCTGTCACAGCAGACGCACCAGCAGTCCTACCTGTCTCGCTTCGCTGCCCCACCGCGGGTACTTCGGTAGTGTCGTTAATTCTCCTCGTACGGTCCCTGGATGCTTCGCTTCAGTTCCCAGCCCGTCTCGTTGGGTTTTACGCACCATCCGCCTCGGTTACGAAATACAATTACCGGCACTTCCCCAAATTCACGGACATTCGTTTCACTATAGTGAAAGCGTCCGATGCACATGTACTGCGTGCAAAAGTCGATGTCCTGCTGGCGAAGGACGTTTCGAGCCGGTCCCTCTTACCGAGAATGATGATAGGGTTTTTCCAGCCTTTATCTCATAGTACCCAAAAATACGCGGTGGGTTACGACCGATTTATTTACGCACCGGCTCTACAAATGTGATCCTTTAGGATGATACGCCGAGGCTCGTATTTCAATATTCAGATCGGTTTGCAGCATAGACCTGTAGACGTGTACTTCATGTGTCCATCTCCCCTCGCCTTAGACCGTTTTTCGCTCTGCGTTCATGGAGTGGACATATTAATACTAACTACATCATTCGAGCTGTCTCTCTCTCCCCGTGTCTCCATGGAAGTGCTAGTCACGGCATTTAAATCTCCGAGAGAGAGAGCGTTGTTCGCATTCTGCTTATATTTACGTCAACTATAATGGCTCGTTCTTGGCAAACGTGCGCGAACACAGAGATTTAATGCTTCAGCATCTCGCTCGTTTAAGTCATCAGGTCAGCTGGGAAAAGAGCAACTTTGCCCCGTGCAGAGGATCCTTTTCTCAGTATGGAAATAGACTCGATCGATTTATTGGCGTGTTTTACAAGAGCGCGCAACCAGTCAGTTCTGACTTGCCTCGGTTTAATTCGAGGGAAGTACGCGGTCCCTCTGAAACAATTTCAGAAGCTCCTGGACATATGGCAGCAGCTGCGGCGTGACATCTGCTCGAGCTGCTTCATATGAGACCGCTTCAGCATTGGTTTTACGATCGAGTCTCGAGGAGAGCGTGGCGCAACGGCATACACTGTGTAACCATTACACCTGCGTGTCATTTCAATTTTACCCCGTGGCAGACCCAGCATTTCTGATAGCAAGATATGCCTCTGAGTCGGGTCTCCTGGCATTCTGTAGCATGCGATGCCCCCAGCACGGGATGAGCAGCCACGTATGACGGGCTTGCAGTCTCAGGGGTGTGCTTAGCACCCCAACTGCCGCGAGCGGTGCGCTGTATATCTGGGACTTGTACGCTCCGCTATGGAGATGCGAGGGAAGGATGTATTAGCCGACACCGACAACATTGCGACTGTTGCGTTATTTACCGTTAAGGCGGTTTTTGCGCTCTCGTCACCTGTCGCATCTCGCTCGTCATCTCCTCCTTTGGAGTCAGAAGCATCTGAGGTCCCTTCGTGCCATTCACTTTCCGGGTACGCTCAAATACAGCGGCAGACGCGCTTTCCCGAGCTGCGCGCCCCGGAGAATGGCGACTCCACCCCCAGACGGTCCAGCTAATTTGGAATAAGTTCGGTCGTGCGCAGATAGATCTATTTGCGTCACCGGACGATACCCACTGTCGCCTGTTTTATTAACTAACCGAGGACAGCCTCGGCGTGGATGTGCTGACACACTGCTGGCCGCGGGGGATGCGCAAATACGCATTCACTCCAGTGAGCTTAATCGCACAGACACTGTGCAAAGTCAGGCAGGACGAGGAGAGCCTTTTATTAGTCGCCCCGTACTGGACGACCAGGAATTGGTTTTCAGAGTTAATGCTCCTCGCGACAGCCCCTCCCTGGCGATTTCCCCTGAGGAAAGACTTTCTTCTCAAGGAAGGGGCACATTATGGCAACCGCGCCCCGACCTGTGGGATTTCCATGTATGGTCGTTGAGCGCGCGCAAGGTTTAGGTGATTTATCGCAAGCGGTATCTAACACCATCGACGCGGTACGAGCACCGTCCACATGACGGGCTTACGCGCTTAAATGAAACCCTTTTTCGTCACCTGGTGCTCTTCGCAACGCGAGGACCCCAGAGAATGCTTAACATTGTGCTTTTATATCTTCTACATAGGTTAGATGGTAGGCTGTCCCTCCGCCATTAAAGTTGATATCGCCGCTATTTCTGCTCATCACTCACTTATTAACGGCAGTTCAGTTGGCCAGCATGATTTGGTTATTAGATTTTTAAGAGGCGCTCGCAGGCTAAACCCCTCGCGCCCTCCCTCTATTCCTCCTGAGACCTGTCCATGGTGCTGAAGCCCTACTACAGGTTCCGCGTTCGAGCCTTTGCAGTCTGCGAGTCTGAAGTTTTTGTCAATGAAAACTCTGACCCTGCTAGCATTGGTCTCCGTGAAGAGAGTAAGGAATTTACATGCATTCTCTGTTGAAGATTCGTGCCTTCAGTTTGGTCCTGCTGTCTCACTGAGACCCAGACCAGGCTACGTGCCCAAAGTTCCCACCACTCCCTTCAGAGATAAGGTGGTGAGCTTGCAAGCGCTGCCCCCCGGAGGAGGGCAGACCCAACCATGGCTTTATTATGCCCCGTACGAGCCTTACGCATCTACGTGGATCGCACACAAAGCCTTAGGACCTCAGATCAGCTCTTTGTTTGTTATGGTGGTCAGCAGAGAGGGAAAGCTGTCACTAAGCAGAGGATGTCTCATTGGATAATTGATACTATCGCCCTTGCTTATAATCTGCAGGGCATTCCTTGTCCATTTAATTTGAGAGCTCACTCTACTAGAAGTGTTGCCTCATTTTGGGCATTCGCTCGTGGTTCCTCGCTAACAGACATCTGCAGAGCTGCTGGTTGGGCGACACCTAATACGTTCATTAGATTTTAGTGTTCGTGTCGAGCCTGTCTCCTCTCGTGCCCTTTCCTCGTTAGGGGAAGCACAGAGAACAGGCTCGCAGGTCGGCTTGCAGCCTCCGACTGCTGCTCCAAACTGAGCTCAGTATGGAAGGCCATCAAGGCAAAAACGCGTAATAATTTGTTTTGCCTTCCTCCGCTGCCTTGGCAGCCTGATGTTGCGGAGCATCCGCTGCCAGCCTCTCACTAGCTGCATCCTCGCGAACCTGTGTTTGGCTCGGGCATCCACACTGCGTCCCACTGGGTTCCTTTGTGAGTATTTTTCCGTGGGGTTAATCCTACTAGCCCACGTTTCCCTCAGCAGAGCACTGCTTTGCTTACACAGCCACGGCTGTCATTTATACCTCAACTACGGTTGACTTTCGCCCACCAATAGCCCTTAACGGGGCGGTGGCTTCCGCAGCGTCCCTATACCGCTCAGATAGGGCGCTTCCCAGTCGCTGGCACTACTGTGGGGTTAAAGGAACATCTAGTGCCCGGCCTTCTGCCTTAAAACCTAATTCTCCTTATCCTTAAGTGGAACCGGAGGGCTTTACGCAGACACTGGAAGAGGTCAGCCCTCAGTGGCATTTTGGTAGGGATTCCCAATTCGTCGGTCACGACGTGACGTCGTAGTGACCGACTGAAAGGGAACGTCTCGGTTACGTATGTAACCCTCGTTCCCTGAAGTAAGGGAACGGAGACGTCACGTCCCGTCGCCACAGGGCTGCTCCCTGCTGTTTATCGGCCGGTCACACTTTCCGGCTTTCTCAGCGAAATGAAGCTAATTTCCATATTTGCACCTGTGACTTATATACGCACCTGGCGGGGCGGCGCCAGCATTATGCAAATATCTCAATGCCAAGTTCATTGGCGTTTTAGTAGAGTACGAAGCAGATTGGTCTCTCTAAGCGAGTTCCCAATTCGTCGGTCACGACGTGACGTCTCCGTTCCCTTCCTTCAGGGAACGAGGGTTACATACGTAACCGAGACGTTCATTGCTTTACTAAGGCCATAGAGTGGCGGTGCACATGCGTGCGAGGGCCCTTCCATCACTGCTTGCAGTTTTAATTTTTAGGGCCCGAGCACACCGGGGTGTGAGGACCCTATTGTTCTTCAAGGAGTTATTATTATTATTATTATTTTTTTTCTTTTTCTTCTCCGACTTCAGCGGGACTTTAGAGGGCCTAAACATACTCGAAAACTCATGAAATTTTGCAGAGATGTCAAGAGTGATGAAAATTTACATGTGGTGTAGGCTTTGGAATTAGGCGTGGGAAAATGGCTCTATAGCGCCACCTACAAATTTTCAACGAAGCAGCCCTCGGACTGTGTTTGACGTACAATTACGAAATTCGGTACCCTTCTGTAGCATGACAAGACCTACAAAAAAGTCTCTTGGAGTGAAGCCGTAAATCAAACAGGAAGTCAGCTATTCAAAGTTATTTTTGTGATTTGGGCGCAGTTTTTGTCATTTCCAGGCGTCATACTTTAACTAACTCCTCCTACAGTTTTTGTCGGATCATCTTCATATTTGGTGATTCTCATCTTAAGGCCTTTGTGATGCTAAATTGCGAAGGATTTGACTCTACATAAAAATTTGTGTCGGTTCTGGCCCGACAAAGTTTGATGTTTTCCAATGAAACAGGAAGTTGCTGGAACTCATGCATACAATGTCCGATCTGTCCCAAATTTCACATGATTGCTAAGAGTCCTGACCTGAACACATCTACATAACAATTTTCATTTATAGCCATAGGGCCACCAGCTGGCAACCTGAAGGAACATGTTTTAGCGCCACTTTCAAATATTGAATGAAGCAGCCCTTGGACTGTGTTTAACTTACAATTACGAATTTCGGTATGCTCATGTATTATTACAAGCCCTACAAAAAAGTCTCATAGAGCAATGCCCTACACCAAACAGGAAGTCAGCTATTTTGAATTATTTCTCAGATTTTGGCTCAGTTTTTCTCATTTCCAGCAGTCATACTTTAACTAACTCCTCCTACAGTTTTAGTCGGATCATCTTCATATTTGGTGATTGTCATCTTAAGGCCTTTGTGATGCTAAATTGCAAAGGATTTGATTCTATATTAAAATTTGTGTCTGTTTCGGACAGCCAAAGTTTGATGTTTCGCTATGAAACAGGTTGCTGGAACTCAGGCATACAGTGTCCGATCTGTCCCAAACTTCACATGATTAATAAGAGTCCTGACCTGAACACATCTACATGTCAATAGTCACTTATGGTCATAGCGCCACCAGCTGGCAACAGGAAGTGACATGTTTACACTGATTATGCAATGTCCGATCTTTCCCTAACTTTACATGATTAATAAGAGTCGTGGACTGAACACATCTACATGTCAATAGTCACTTATTGTTATAGCGCCACCAGCTGGCAACAGGAAGTGACATGTTTACAATGATTATGCAATGTCTGATCTGTCCCGAACTTCACATGATTAATAAGAGTCCTGGACTGAACACATCTACATGTCAATAGTCACTTATGGTCATAGCGCCACCAGCTGGCAACAGGAAGTGACATGTTTACAATGATTATGCAATGTCTGATCTGTCCCGAACTTCACATGATTAATAAGAGTCCTGGACTGAACACATCTACATGTCAATAGTCACTTATGGTCATAGCGCCACCAGCTGGCAACAGGAAGTGACATGGTTACACTGATTATGCAATGTCCGATCTTTCCCTAACTTTACATGATTAATAAGAGTCGTGGACTGAACACATCTACATGTCAATAGTCACTTATTGTTATAGCGCCACCAGCTGGCAACAGGAAGTGACATGTTTACAATGATTATGCAATGTCTGATCTGTCCCGAACTTCACATGATTAATAAGAGTCCTGGACTGAACACATCTACATGTCAATAGTCACTTATGGTCATAGCGCCACCAGCTGGCAACAGGAAGTGCCATGTTTACAATGATTATGCAATGTCTGATCTGTCCCGAACTTCACATGATTAATAAGAGTCCTGGACTGAACACATCTACATGTCAATAGTCACTTATGGTTATAGCGCCACCAGCTGGCAACAGGAAGTGACATGTTTACACTGATTATGCAATGTCCGATCTTTCCCTAACTTCACATGATTAATAAGAGTCCTGGACTGAACACATCTACATGTCAATAGTCACTTATGGTTATAGCGCCACCAGCTGGCAACAGGAAGTTACATGTTTACAATGATTATGCAATGTCTGATCTGTCCCAAACTTAACATGATTAATAAGAGTCCTGGACTGAACACATCTACATGTCAATAGTCACTTATGGTCATAGCGCCACCA
Organism: Paramisgurnus dabryanus; assembly: GCF_030506205.2. Taxonomy (NCBI): domain Eukaryota; kingdom Metazoa; phylum Chordata; class Actinopteri; order Cypriniformes; family Cobitidae; genus Paramisgurnus; species Paramisgurnus dabryanus. The sequence continues at coordinate 4,827,480 of NC_133337.1, forward strand.
GCTGGCAACAGGAAGTGACATGTTTACACTGATTATGCAATGTCCGATCTTTCCCTAACTTCACATGATTAATAAGAGTCCTGGACTGAACACATCTACATGTCAATAGTGTTGGGCAAGTTACTGAAAATTAGTAATTAGTTACAGTTACTAGTTACTTCTTTTAAAAGTAACTGAATTACTCTACCAGTTACTGTATATCAAAAGTAATTAGTTACTTGTATGTCTGCTTTTTAAATGTAAATATGAACAGTACTGAACAGTCAAACAGAATGCTTAACATTGTGCTTTTATATCTTCTACATAGGTTAGATGGTAGGCTGTCCCTCCGCCATTAAAGTTGATATCGCCGCTATTTCTGCTCATCACTCACTTATTAACGGCAGTTCAGTTGGCCAGCATGATTTGGTTATTAGATTTTTAAGAGGCGCTCGCAGGCTAAACCCCTCGCGCCCTCCCTCTATTCCTCCTGAGACCTGTCCATGGTGCTGAAGCCCTACTACAGGTTCCGCGTTCGAGCCTTTGCAGTCTGCGAGTCTGAAGTTTTTGTCAATGAAAACTCTGACCCTGCTAGCATTGGTCTCCGTGAAGAGAGTAAGGAATTTACATGCATTCTCTGTTGACGATTCGTGCCTTCAGTTTGGTCCTGCTGTCTCACTGAGACCCAGACCAGGCTACGTGCCCAAAGTTCCCACCACTCCCTTCAGAGATAAGGTGGTGAGCTGTGTCTGTCCCTTGGCAGCCTGATGTTGCGGAGCATCCGCTGCCAGCCTCTCACTAGCTGCATCCTCGCGAACCTGTGTTTGGCTCGGGCATCCACACTGCGTCCCACTGGGTTCCTTTGTGAGTATTTTTCCGTGGGGTTAATCCTACTAGCCCACGTTTCCCTCAGCAGAGCACTGCTTTGCTTACACAGCCACGGCTGTCATTTATACCTCAACTACGGTTGACTTTCGCCCACCAATAGCCCTTAACGGGGCGGTGGCTTCCGCAGCGTCCCTATACCGCTCAGATAGGGCGCTTCCCAGTCGCTGGCACTACTGTGGGGTTAAAGGAACATCTAGTGCCCGGCCTTCTGCCTTAAAACCTAATTCTCCTTATCCTTAAGTGGAACCGGAGGGCTTTACGCAGACACTGGAAGAGGTCAGCCCTCAGTGGCGTTTTGGTAGGGATTCCCAATTCGTCGGTCACGACGTGACGTCGTAGTGACCGACTGAAAGGGAACGTCTCGGTTACGTATGTAACCCTCGTTCCCTGAAGGAAGGGAACGGAGACGTCACGTCCCGTCGCCACAGGGCTGCTCCCTGCTGTTTATCGGCCGGTCACACTTTCCGGCTTTCTCAGCGAAATGAAGCTAATTTCCATATTTGCACCTGTGACTTATATACGCACCTGGCGGGGCGGCGCCAGCATTATGCAAATATCTCAATGCCAAGTTCATTGGCGTTTTAGTAGAGTACGAAGCAGATTGGTCTCTCTAAGCGAGTTCCCAATTCGTCGGTCACGACGTGACGTCTCCGTTCCCTTCCTTCAGGGAACGAGGGTTACATACGTAACCGAGACGTTCATTGCTTTACTAAGGCCATAGAGTGGCGGTGCACATGCGTGCGAGGGCCCTTCCATCACTGCTTGCAGTTTTAATTTTTAGGGCCCGAGCACACCGGGGTGTGAGGACCCTATTGTTCTTCAAGGAGTTATTATTATTATTATTTTTTTTTTTCTTTTTCTTCTCCGACTTCAGCGGGACTTTAGAGGGCCTAAACATACTCGAAAACTCATGAAATTTTGCAGAGATGTCAAGAGTGATGAAAATTTACATGTGGTGTAGGCTTTGGAATTAGGCGTGGGAAAATGGCTCTATAGCGCCACCTACAAATTTTCAACGAAGCAGCCCTCGGACTGTGTTTGACGTACAATTACGAAATTCGGTACCCTTCTGTAGCATGACAAGACCTACAAAAAAGTATCTTGGAGTGAAGCCGTAAATCAAACAGGAAGTCAGCTATTCAAAGTTATTTTTGTGATTTGGGCGCAGTTTTTGTCATTTCCAGGCGTCATACTTTAACTAACTCCTCCTACAGTTTTCGTCGGATCATCTTCATATTTGGTGATTCTCATCTTAAGGCCTTTGTGATGCTAAATTGCGAAGGATTTGACTCTACATAAAAATTTGTGTCGGTTCTGGCCCGACAAAGTTTGATGTTTTCCAATGAAACAGGAAGTTGCTGGAACTCATGCATACAATGTCCGATCTGTCCCAAATTTCACATGATTGCTAAGAGTCCTGACCTGAACACATCTACATAACAATTTTCATTTATAGCCATAGGGCCACCAGCTGGCAACCTGAAGGAACATGTTTTAGCGCCACTTTCAAATATTGAATGAAGCAGCCCTTGGACTGTGTTTAACTTACAATTACGAATTTCGGTATGCTCATGTATTATTACAAGCCCTACAAAAAAGTCTCATAGAGCAATGCCCTACACCAAACAGGAAGTCAGCTATTTTGAATTATTTCTCAGATTTTGGCTCAGTTTTTCTCATTTCCAGCAGTCATACTTTAACTAACTCCTCCTACAGTTTTAGTCGGATCATCTTCATATTTGGTGATTGTCATCTTAAGGCCTTTGTGATGCTAAATTGCAAAGGATTTGATTCTATATTAAAATTTGTGTCTGTTTCGGACAGCCAAAGTTTGATGTTTCGCTATGAAACAGGTTGCTGGAACTCAGGCATACAGTGTCCGATCTGTCCCAAACTTCACATGATTAATAAGAGTCCTGACCTGAACACATCTACATGTCAATAGTCACTTATGGTCATAGCGCCACCAGCTGGCAACAGGAAGTGACATGTTTACACTGATTATGCAATGTCCGATCTTTCCCTAACTTTACATGATTAATAAGAGTCGTGGACTGAACACATCTACATGTCAATAGTCACTTATTGTTATAGCGCCACCAGCTGGCAACAGGGAGTGACATGTTTACAATGATTATGCAATGTCTGATCTGTCCCGAACTTCACATGATTAATAAGAGTCCTGGACTGAACACATCTACATGTCAATAGTCACTTATGGTCATAGCGCCACCAGCTGGCAACAGGAAGTGACATGTTTACAATGATTATGCAATGTCTGATCTGTCCCGAACTTCACATGATTAATAAGAGTCCTGGACTGAACACATCTACATGTCAATAGTCACTTATGGTCATAGCGCCACCAGCTGGCAACAGGAAGTGACATGGTTACACTGATTATGCAATGTCCGATCTTTCCCTAACTTTACATGAATAATAAGAGTCGTGGACTGAACACATCTACATGTCAATAGTCACTTATTGTTATAGCGCCACCAGCTGGCAACAGGAAGTGACATGTTTACAATGATTATGCAATGTCTGATCTGTCCCGAACTTCACATGATTAATAAGAGTCCTGGACTGAACACATCTACATGTCAATAGTCACTTATGGTCATAGCGCCACCAGCTGGCAACAGGAAGTGCCATGTTTACAATGATTATGCAATGTCTGATCTGTCCCGAACTTCACATGATTAATAAGAGTCCTGGACTGAACACATCTACATGTCAATAGTCACTTATGGTCATAGCGCCACCAGCTGGCAACAGGAAGTGACATGTTTACACTGATTATGCAATGTCCGATCTTTCCCTAACTTCACATGATTAATAAGAGTCCTGGACTGAACACATCTACATGTCAATAGTCACTTATGGTTATAGCGCCATCAGCTGGCAACAGGAAGTTACATGTTTACAATGATTATGCAATGTCTGATCTGTCCCAAACTTAACATGATTAATAAGAGTCCTGGACTGAACACATCTACATGTCAATAGTCACTTATGGTCATAGCGCCACCAGCTGGCAACAGGAAGTGACATGTTTACACTGATTATGCAATGTCCGATCTTTCCCTAACTTCACATGATTAATAAGAGTCCTGGACTGAACACATCTACATGTCAATAGTGTTGGGCAAGTTACTGAAAATTAGTAATTAGTTACAGTTACTAGTTACTTCTTTTAAAAGTAACTGAATTACTCTACCAGTTACTGTATATCAAAAGTAATTAGTTACTTGTATGTCTGCTTTTTAAATGTAAATATGAACAGTACTGAACAGTCAAACAGTAAAATGATATGGATGGGCTATTTTACACGTAAGACTCTAATATATCACATACTGTAGGAGCCTATTTTGCTTTAGATTCATCCTTTGAATATTTTTGTTAGAAATTATCTTAATATGTAAACTTAGTTTATTTATGTATATCATTTAGACCATTTAGACAAATATTCTGCATGTTTACAAAAATATATAATGTGTTAAAATTGTGTAGTGTCTTTAAAAACTTGGAGACAGTTGTGTCAACATGTCATATTTTCTAAAATAAAATATAATTTTTCTGATTTCATATTTATTTTAATAAGTTAGAAACGTCTCTGCTGTGTCCTGCTAACAGGCGCGATGCGCGTGCACCAGTTGAGGCAAATTATGGGTCCTCCGAAGGTTAGACCGTCTCATTTCAGTTCTATTTGCGAACTTCTGAGCGCCTTGAAAGGCCGAGTGCTCACCTTTTATCACATGCTTAGTAGGGTGCAGCCCTTGAATTGGAACACAGCTTGTGAAGCTTGCCGCAGGGACTGCGCTCTTTGGTCATATATTCTTTGATTTCTGTTGGATTTAAATGATACACAGGATTAAAGGAAGATATTTAATCAGAAAACGGAGTAGGCTACGTGGATTGTTTTGTCGGACGGACACAGAGCGAGTGGATTGTTTTGTCAGACAGACACAGAGCGAGTGGATTGTTTGTTCGGATACGGAGAGACTGAAACTAAAACTAAAAGCAAGCTCACACATACTATGGCGTTTTACCACGGGTGTACAGCGCAGTGTGAATATTTTAGTGGAAACAACAATCGCGGATCGTTCTCTTCCATGAAGCCGATGTAAACATCTAAGAATAAATGAACATTTCTTAGATTTATTACCTTTGTGGACTACAAATGCAAGTTGATGTCATACTGCGATTGCTTGGTGAAGATAATTTACAAACATGAACCTGGATGGATTATGACTTGCGCACAATTTTTAAACAAAGGTATGTTGTCCCGTTTAGATTTTTCATGTTCATTCTATATGCACTGTTAGCTATGATGAAGTGTAATGAATCATTGCGCCGCCAATTACGGTCCTGCGACATCAGAAATGTCTTGTCTATTTTTTACAAAATAGAGTAACGCGAGTAACGAACTCATTTAAATTTCAGTAAATGTAATTGCGTTATTTGATAAAAAAATACTTCGTTACATGCTCGTTACTGCTAAAAGTAGTGGAGTTACAGAAACGCGTTACTTTGTCACTATGATGCCAATAGTCAGTTATGGTCATAGCGCCACCAGCTGGTAACAGGAAGTAACATGTTTACAATGATAACGCAATGTCGGATTTGTCCCAAACTTCACATGATTGATAAGAGTCCTGGACTGAACACATCTACATGCCAATATTAACATGTAGTCACTCATACTCACACACACTCGCTCACTCTCTCTCTCATGCTATCTTACACGATGCTACCTCGCTGTCATTTGTAATTAGCAACAGGAAATGTGGCACATTATACTACACTTTTAAATGGTTCACCTATGTTTACATGCTTAAATGCCTATTTACTACTGTTCCCTTTCATTCTTATGCCACGGCGTGGCGGTGTCATGTGTGCGAGGGCCCTTCCATCACTGCTTGCAGTTTTAATTATTATTAGGGCCCGAGCACCGAGGAGCAGGCCAGAATGGCCTGCACCGTAGGTGCGAAGCCCTATTGTTTTTGCTCGGATTATTATTTTTATTTTTATTTTTTTTTTTTTTTTTTTTAACACTTTTGGACTTTTTGGGGGCCTTAACATACTCGAAAACTCTTGAAATTTGGCACAGATGTCAGAGTCGTCCGTCATCGCAGAAATCCAAAGGCTGGAACACGGGCGTGGCACGGGGGCTCTATAGCGCCCCCTGTAATGCAAAAAAAAACATTGATGCACAGATCGGGCAAAAATTTACGCACATGTACGAGAGTTGGTACGCATATAGATCTCATCGACCCGAACAACTTTCGCCCTCTAACATTTAAGCTCCGCCCAACAGGAAGTCGGCTATTTTGGATTGTTTAAAAAATGCATTCGTTGAACTTTTAAATACTCCTCCTAGTGGATTCATGGGATTGACACCAAACGTGGTGATCATGATGTCGAGACATTGTACTTGCTAAATTGCGAAGGGATTTTTGATATCTCGAACGGTTCTGCCATGGCGAGGCGACGAATTTATGGCGAATTTAGAGAAACAGGAAGTGTCTAATATCTAGGGCAAAAAATGTCTTATTGTGATGACACGCGGGGTGTTTGTTCGTCTGAAGATTCCGATCGCATCGATGTGCCTATTGTGACTCCCGGGTATAGCGCCACCACCAGGCGCCAGGAAGTATGTCAGTCATGAACTTTTAAATACTTCTCCTAGGGATTTCATACGATTGACACCAAACGTGGTGAACATGATGCTGAGACATTGGACTTGCTAAATTGCGAAGGGATTTTTGATATCTCGAACGGTTCTGCCATGGCGAGGCGACAAATTTATGGCGAATTCAATGAAACAGGAAGTGTCTAATATCTAAAGCAAAAAATGTCTTATTGGGATGAAACGCAGTGTGTATGTTCGGCCAAGGATTCCGATCGCATCGATGTGCCTATTTTGAGTCTCGGGTATAGCGCCACCAACAGGCACCAGGAAGTGTGGCAGTCACAAAAGGTGGATTTCTTGACAGTTGCATGTGGTGAACTTTTAAATACTCCTCCTAGGATTTTCATGCGATTGACACCAAAAGTGGTCAACATGATGCTGAGACATTGTAGATGATAAATTGCGAAGGGAATTTTGATATCTCTAACGCTGTTCCCATGGCAACACGTCAAACTTTACTTTCATTTTCAGGCATATTTAAGCTCTTGGCATGCACTTTGGGTGCCTTAACATGCTCGAAAACAACGGACATTTGGCACAGATGTCAAAGTCACGTGCCACTAGGCTCATGCAAAGGCTGGAATATGGGCGTGGCAAGGGAGCTCTGTAGCGCCCCCTGTAATGCAAAAACAAACATTGGGGCACAGATCGAGCAAACATGTACGCACATGTACGAGAGTTGGTACGCATATAGATCGCATCGACCCAAACAACTTTCACACTCAAACATTTTAGCTCCGCCCAACAGGAAGTTGGCTATTTTGGATTGTTTAAAAAATGCATGCGGTGAACTTTTAAATACTCCTCCTAGGGGTTTCGTGCGAATGACACCTAACATGGTGAACATGATGCCGAGACCTTGTAGATGATAAATTGCGAAGGGATTTTTGATATCTCGAACGGTTCTGCCATGGCATGGCGACAAAATTGTGGCGAAATCAGAAAAAAAGGAAGTGTCTTATATCTAAGGCAAAAAATGTCTTCTTGTGATGACACGCGGGGTGTTTGTTCGTCTGAAGATTCCGATCGCATCGATGTGCCTATTGTGACTCCCGGGTATAGCGCCACCACCAGGCGCCAGGAAGTGTGTCAGTCACAAAGGTGGATTTTTTTGCCAGTTCCATGCGATGTTCTTTTAAATACTCCTTCTAGGATTTTCATGCGATTGACACCAAAAGTGGTCAACATAATGCCAAGACATTGTAGATGATAAATTGCGAAGGGATTTTTGATATCTCTAACGCTATTCCCATGGCAACGCGTCAAACTTTACTTTCATATAAAAGTCTTATTTTAACCTGACAGTTGCATGCGATGTTCTTTTAAATACTACTTCTAGGGAAATAATGTGATTCACACCAGAAGTGGTCCACATGATGCTGAGACATTGTAGACGCTAAATTGCGAAGGAATTTTGGACATCTCAAACGCTGTTCCCATGGCAACGCGTCAAACTTTTCTTTTATTTCAGGCATATTTAGGACTCTTGGCGTGCTTAGATTAACCTAAACGTTGGCACACTCATCAGAGTTGTCGGCTGTCCAGAGTGGACAAATAGGTCAGACAAAGGCGTGTCTCTTTAGTGGCTCACTAGCGCCCCCATTTGTTTAAAATGTGGGTTTTTTCTTTTACCTACAGTCCCCAAATGGCTCAGTAACAACATTAAATAGCCCACTGATGTTTACCCACTTGATGCCCTTGCCCACCGTGCATCGTTTTCTCGGACGCATCGTGTAGCGATAAAAAAACGTGCGAGGGCCCGCCATTGCTGCTTGCAGCTATATTTATTATTTTATTTTATTTATTTTTTTACACTTTTGGACTTTTTGGGGGCCTTAACATACTCGAAAACTCTTGAAAATTGGCACAGACGTCAGAGTCGTCCGTCATCGCAGAAATCCAAAGGCTGGAACACGGGCGTGGCACAGGGGCTCTGTAGCGCCCCCTGTAATGCAAAAAAAAACATTGATGCACAGATCGGGCAAAAATGTACGCACATGTACGAGACTTGGTACGCTTATAGATCTCATCGACCCGAACAACTTTCGCCCTCTAACATTTAAGCTCCGCCCAACAGGAAGTCGGCTATTTTGGATTGTTTAAAAAATGCATGCGTTGAACTTTTATATACTCCTCCCAGGGGATTCATGCGATTGACACCAAACGTGGTGAACATGATGTCGAGACATTGGACTTGCTAAATTGCGAAGGGATTTTTGATATCTCGAACGGTTCTGCCTTGGCGAGGCGACAAAGTTGTGGCGAAATCAGAGAAACAGGAAGTGTCTAATATCTAGGGCAAAAAATGTCTTATTGTGATGACACACGGGGTGTTTGTTCGTCTGAAGATTCTGATCGCATCGATGTGCCTATTGTGACTCCCGGGTATAGCGCCACCACAAGGCGCCAGGAAGTGTGTCAGTCACAAAGCTGGATTTTTTTGACAGTTCCATGCAATGTTCTTTTAAATACTCCTTCTAGGATTTTCATGAGATTGACACCAGAAGTGGTCAACATGATGCCGAGAGATTGTAGATGATAAATTGCGAAGGGATTTTTGATATCTCAAACGCTGTTCCCATGGCAACGCGTCAAACGTTACTTTCATTTTAAAGGCATATTTAAGCCTTTCAGTTGACGCCGATGTTCTTTTAAATACTCCTTCTAGAATATTCATGCGATTGACTCCAGAAGTGGAGTACATGATGCCGAGACATTGTAGATGATAAATTGCAAAGGGATTTTTGATATCTCAAACGCTGTTCCCATGGCAACGTGTCAAACTTTACTTTCATTTTAAAGGCATATTTAAGACTTTCAGTTGACGCCGATGTTCCTTTAAATACTCCTTCTAGGATATTCATGCGATTGACACCACAAGTGGTCAACATGATGCCGAGACATTGTAGATGATAAATTGCGAAGGGATTTTTGATATCTCAAACGCTGTTCCCATGGCAACGTGTCAAACTTTACTTTTATTTCAGGCATATTTAAGGCTCTTGGCGTGATTAGATTAACCTTAAAGTTGGCACACACATCAGAGTTGTCGGCTGTTAAGTGTGCACAAAAAGGTCAGATATAGGCGTTTCTCTTAAGTGGCTCACTAGCGCCCCTGTTTGTGTAAAATGTGGGGTTTCTTTTAGCTACAATCCCCAAATGGCTCAGTAACAACATTAAATAGCCCACTGATATTTACCCACCTGATGCCCTTGCCCACCGTGCATCGTTTCTCGGACGCACCGTGTAGCGGTAAAAAAACGTGCGAGGGCCCGCCATTGCTGCTTGCAGCTATATTTATTATTATTAGGGCCCGAGCACCGAGGAGCAGGCCAGAATGGCCTGCACCGAAAGGTGCGAAGCCCTATTGTTTTTGCTCGAATTTATTAGGGCCCGAGCACCGAGGAGCAGGCCAGAATGGCCTGCACCGTAGGTGCGAAGCCCTATTGTTTTTGCTCGGATTATTAGGGCCCGAGCACCGAGGAGCAGGCCAGAATGGCCTGCACCGAATGGTGCGAAGCCCTATTGTTTTTGCTCGGATTATTATTATTTTTAGGGCCCGAGCACCGAGGAGCAGGCCAGAATGGCCTGCACCGAATGGTGCGAAGCCCTATTGTTTTTGCTCGGATTTATTAGGGCTCGAGCACCAAGGAGCAGGCCAGAATGGCCTGCACCGAAAGGTGCGAAGCCCTATTGGTTTTGTTAGAATTTATTATTTTTTTTTTTTTTGTTTTTATTTTTTTTATTTTTATTTTTTTTAACACTTTTGGACTTTTTGGGGGCCTTAACATACTCGAAAAGTCTTGAAATTTGGCACAGATGTCAGAGTCGTCTGTCATCGCAGAAATCCAAAGGCTGGAACACGGGCGTGGCACGGGGGCTCTGTAGCGCCCCCTGTAATGCAAAAAAAAACATTGATGCACAGATCGGGCAAAAATGTACGCACATGTACGAGAATTGGTACGCTTATAGATCTCATCGACTCGAACAACTTTCGCCCTCTAACATTTAAGCTCCGCCCAACAGGAAGTCGGCTATTTTGGACTGTTTAAAAAATGCATGTGTTGAACTTTTAAATACTCCTCCTAGGGGATTCGTGCGAATGACACCAAATGTGGTGATCATGATGTCGAGACATTGTACTTGCTAAATTGCGAAGGGATTTTTGATATCTCGAACCGTTCTGCCATGGCGTGGCGACAAAGTTGTGGCGAAATCAGAGAAACAGGAAGTGTTTAATATCTAAGGTAAAAAATGTCTTATTGTGATGCCATGCGGGGTGTTTGTTCGTCTGAAGATTCCGATCGCATTGATGTGCCTATTGTGACTCCCGGGTATAGCACCACCACCAGGCGCCAGGAAGTGTGTCAGTCATGAACTTTTAAATACTTCTCCTAGGGAATTCATACGATTGACACCAAACGTGATGAACATGATGCTGAGACATTGGACTTGCTAAATTGCGAAGGGATTTTTGATATCTCAAACGGTGTTGCCATGACGAGGCGACAAATTTATGGCGAATTCAATGAAACAGGAAGTGTCTAATATCTAAAGCAAAAAATGTCTTATTGGGATGAAACGCAGTGTGTATGTTCGGCCAAGGATTCCGATCGCATCGATGTGCCTATTTTGAGTCTCGGGTATAGCGCCACCAACAGGCACCAGGAAGTGTGGCAGTCACAAAAGGTGGATTTCTTGACAGTTGCATATGGTGAACTTTTAAATACTCCTCCTAGGATTTTCATGCGATTGACACCAAAAGCGGTCAACACGATGCTGAGACATTGTAGATGATAAATTGCGAAGGGATTTTTGATATCTCGAACGCTGTTCCCATGGGAACACGTCAAACTTTACTTTCATTTTCAGGCATATTTAAGCTCTTGGCGTGCACTTTGGGTGCCTTAACATGCTCGAAAACAACGGAAATTTGGCACAGATGTCAAAGTCACGTGCCACTAGGCTCATGCAAAGGCTGGAATATAGGCGTGGCAAGGGAGCTCTGTAGCGCCCCCTGTAATGCAAAAAAATAACATTGATGCACAGATCGGGCAAAAATGTACGCACATGTACGGGAGTTGGTACGCATATAGATCTCATCGACCCGAACAACTTTCGCACTCTAAGATTTAAGCTCCGCCCAACAGGAAGTCGGCTATTTTGGATTGTTTAAAAAAATGAATGCGTTGAACTTTTAAATACTCCTCCTAGTGGATTCATGGGATTGACACCAAGCGTGGTGAACATGATGTCGAGACATTGGACTTGCTAAATTGCAAAGGGATTTTTGATATCTCGAACGGTTCTGCCATGGCGAGGCGACAAATTTATGGCGAAATCAGAGAAACAGGAAGTGTCTAATATCTAAGGCAAAAAATTTCTTATTGCGATTCCAAGCGGGGTGTTTGTTCGCCTATAGATTCCGATCGCATCGATGTGCCTATTGTGACTCCCGGGTATAGCGCCACCACCAGGCGCCAGGAAGTCTGTCAGTCACAAAGGTGGATTTTTTTGACAGTTCCATGCGATGTTCTTTTAAATACTCCTCCTACAATGTTTATGCGATTGACACCAAAAGTGGTCAACATGATGCCGAGACATTGTAGATGATAAATTGCGAAGGGATTTTTGATATCTCGAACGGTTCTGCCAAGGTGAGCTGACAAATTTATGGCGAAATCAGAGATCAGGAAGTGTCTAATATCTAAGGCAAAAAATATCTTATTGTGATGCCATGCGGAGTGTTTGTTCGTCTGAAGATTCCGATCGCATCGATGTGCCTATTGTGACTCCCGGGTATAGCGCCACCACCAGGCGCCAGGAAGTGCGTCAGTCACAAAGCTGGATTTTTTTTGACAGTTCCATGCTATGTTCTTTTAAATACTCCTTCTAGAAAAATCATGCAATTGACACCAAAAGTGGTCAACATGATGCCGAGACATTGTAGATGATAAATTGCGAAGGGATTTTTGATATCTCGAACGCTGTTCCCATGGCAACCTGTCAAACTTTACTTTCATTTTAAAGGCATATTTAAGCCTTTCAGTTGACGCCGATGTTCCTTTAAATACTCCTTCTAGGATATTCATGCGATTAACACCAGAAGTGGTCAACATGATGCTGAGACATTGTAGATGATAAAATGCGAAGGGATTTTTGATATCACGAACGTTGTTCCCATGGCAACGCCACAAACTTTCCTTTTATTTCAGGCATATTTAAGGCTCTTGGCGTGAGTAGATTAACCTTAAAGTTGGCACACACATCAGAGTTGTCAGCTGTTAAGTGTGCACAAAATGGTCAGATATAGGCGTGTCTCTTAAGTGGCTCACTAGCGCCCCTGTTTGTCTAAAATGTGGTGTTTCTTTTACCTACAGTCCCCAAATGGCTCTGTAACAACATTAAATAGCCCACTGATATTTACCCACTTGATGCGCTTGCCCACCGTGCATCGTTTTCTCGGACGCACCGTGTAGCGGTAAAAAAACGTGCGAGGGCCCGCCATTGCTGCTTGCAGCTATATTTATTATTTTTTTTTTTTTTTTTTTTTTTTTTTTTTTTTACGTTTCAGGGCAATTTGGGGGCCTTAACATACTCAAAAACTCTTGAAAATTGGCAGAGATGTCAGAGTCGTCGGCCATTAGGACCCGGCAAAGGCTGGAATTCGGGCGTGGTAAGGGAGCTCTGTAGCGCCCCCTGTAATGCAAAAACAAACATTGGGGCACAGATCGGGCAAAAATTTACGCACATGTACGAGAGTTGGTACGCATATAGATCTCATCGACCCGAACAACTTTCGCCCTCTAACATTTAAGCTCCGCCCAACAGGAAGTCGGCTATTTTGGATTGTTTAAAAAATGCATGCATTGAACTTTTAAATACTCCTCCTAGAGGATGCATGCGATTGACACCAAACGTGGTGAACATGATGTCGAGACATTGGACTTGCTAAATTGCGAAGGGATTTTTGATATCTCGAACGGTGTTGCCATGGCGAGGCGACAAATTTATGGCGAATTCAGAGAAACAGGAAGTGTCTAATATCTAAGGCAAAAAATGTCTTATTGTGATGACACGCGGGTTGTTTGTTCGTCTGAAGATTCCGATCGCATCAATGTGCCTATTGTGACTCCCGGGTATAGCGCCACCACCAGGCGCCAGGAAGTGTGTCAGTCATAAAGCTGGATTTTTTTGACAGTTCCATGCGATGTTCTTTTAAATACTCCTCCTAGGATTTTCATGCGATTGACACGAGAATTGGTCAACATGATGCCAAGACATTGTAGATGATAAATTGCGAAGGGATTTTTGATACCTCAAACGCTGTTCCCATGGCAACCTGTCAAACTTTACTTTCATTTTGAAGGCATATTTAAACCTTACATCTGCGTGTGGTAAACTTTTAAATACTCCTCCTGAGGAAATAATGTGATTGACTCCAGAAGTGGTCAACATAATGCTGAGACATTGTAGATGATGAATTGTGAAGGGATTTTTGATATCTCAAACGCTGTTCCCATGGCAATGCGTCAAACTTTACTTTCATTTTAAAGGCATATTTAAGCCTTTCAGTTGATGCCGATGTTCTTTTAAATACTCCTTCTAGAATAATCATGCAATTGACACCAAAAGTGGTCAACATAATGCCGAGACATAGTAGATGATAAATTGCGAAGGGATTTTTGATATCTCGAACTGTTCTGCCAAGGCGAGCTGACAAATTTATGGCGAAATCAGAGAAACAGGAAGTGTCTAATATCTAAGGCAAAAAATATCTTATTGTGATGCCATGCGGGGTGTTTGTTCGTCTGAAGATTCCGATCGCATCGATGTGCCTATTGTGACTCCCGGGTATAGCGCCACCACCAGGCGCCAGGAAGTGTGTCAGTCACAAAGCTGGATTTTTTTGACAGTTCCATGCAATGTTCTTTTAAATACTCCTTCTAGGATTTTCATGCGATTGACACAAGAAGTGGTCAACATGATGCCGAGACATTGTAGATGATAAATTGCGAAGGGATTTTTGATATCTCGAACGCTGTTCCCATGGCAACCTGTCAAACTTTACTTTCATTTTAAAGGCATATTTAAGCCTTACAGTCCCATGCGATGTTCTTTTAAATACTCCTTCTAGGATTTTCATGCGATTGACACCAAAAGTGGTCAACATGAAGCCGAGAGATTGTAGATGATAAATTGCGAAAGGATTTTTGATATCTCAAACACTGTTCCCATGGCAACGCGTCAAAGTTTACTTTCATTTTAAAGGCATATTTAAGCCTTTCAGTTGACACCGATGTTCTTTTAAATACTCCTTCTAGGATATTCATGCGGTTAACACCAGAAGTGGTCAACATGATGCTCAGACATTGTAGATGATAAATTGCGAAGGGATTTTTGATATCTCAAACGCTGTTCCCATGGCAACGCGTCAAACTTTACTTTCATTTTGAAGGCATATTTAAGCCTTACAGTTGTATGCAGTTAACTTTTAAATACTCCTTCTAGAATAATCATGCAATTGACACCAAAAGTGGTCAACATGATGCCGAGACATTGTAGATGATAAATTGCGAAGGGATTTTTGATATCTCAAACGCTGTTCCCATGGCAATGCGTCAAAGTTTACTTTCATTTTAAAGGCATATTTAAGCCTCTCAGTTGACGCCGATGTTCCTTTAAATACTCCTTCTAGGATATTCATGCGGTTAACACCAGAAGTGGTCAACATGATGCTCAGACATTGTAGATGATAAATTGCGAAGGGATTTTTGATATCTCAAACGCTGTTCCCATGGCAACGCGTCAAACTTTACTTTCATTTTGAAGGCATATTTAAGCCTTACAGTTGTATGCAGTTAACTTTTAAATACTCCTTCTAGAATAATCATGCAATTGACACCAAAAGTGGTCAACATGATGCCGAGACATTGTAACTGATAAATTGCGAAGGGATTTTTGATATCTCAAACGCTGTTCCCATGGCAATACCGCAAACTTTACTTTAATTTCTGGCATATTTAAGGCTCTTGACGTGCTTAGATTAACCTAAAAGTTGGCACACACATCAGAGTTATCGGCTGTTAAGTGTGCACAAAAAGGTCAGACATAGGCGTGTCTCTTAAGTGGCTCACTAGTGCCCCCGTTTGTTTAAAATGTGGGGTTTCTTTTACCTACAGTCCCCAAATGGGTCAGTAACAACATTAAATAGCCCAATGATATTTACCCACTTGATGCCCTTGCCCACCGTGCATCGTTTTCTCGGACGCACCGTGTAGCGGTAAAAAAACGTGCGAGGGCCCGCCATTGCTGCTTGCAGCTATATTTTATTTTTATTTTTTTTTTAACACTTTTGGCCATTTTGGGTGCCTAAACATACTCGAAAACTCTTGCAATTTGGCACACACGTCAAAGTCGTCCGTCATTGCGACCGGGCAAAGGCTGGAACACGGGCGTGGCACGGGGGCTCTGTAGCGCCCCCTGTAATGCAAAAACAAACATTGTTGCGCAGTTCGGGCAAACATGTACGCACATGTACGAGAGTTGGTACGCATATAGATCTCATCGACCCGAACAACTTTCGCCCTCTAACATTTAAGCTCCGCCCAACAGGAAGTCGGCTATTTTGGATTGTTTAAAAAATGCATGCGTTGAACTTTTAAATACTCCTCCTAGAGGATGCATGCGATTGACACCAAACGTGGTGAACATGATGTCGAGACATTGGACTTGCTAAATTGCGAAGGGATTTTTGATATCTCGAACGGTGTTGCCATGGCGAGGCGACAAATTTATGGCGACATCAGAGAAACAGGAAGTG
Source organism: Paramisgurnus dabryanus (assembly GCF_030506205.2). Lineage (NCBI taxonomy): Eukaryota > Metazoa > Chordata > Actinopteri > Cypriniformes > Cobitidae > Paramisgurnus > Paramisgurnus dabryanus. The sequence continues at coordinate 4,843,865 of NC_133337.1, forward strand.
TCTAATATCAAAGGCAAAAAATGTCTTATTGTGATGACACGCGGTGTGTTTGTTCGTCTGAAGATTCCGATCGCATCGATGTGCCTATTGTGACTCCCGGGTATAGCGCCACCACCAGGCGCCAGGAAGTGTGTCAGTCACAAAGGTGGATTTTTTTTGACAGTTCCATGCGATGTTCTTTTAAATACTCCTCCTACAATGTTTATGCGATTGACACCAAAAGTGCTCAACATGATGCTAAGACATTGTAGATGATAAATTGCGAAGGGATTTTTGATATCTCGAACGCTGTTCTCATGGCAACCTGTCAAACTTTACTTTCATTTTTAAGGCATATTTAAACCTTACAGCTGCATGCGGTAAACTTTTAAATACTCCTCCTGGGGAAATAATGTGATTGACTCCAGAAGTGGTCAACATAATGCTGAGACATTGTAGATGATAAATTGCGAAGGGATTTTTGATATCTCGAACGCTGTTCCCATGGTAACCTGTCAAACTTTACTTTCATTTTAAAGGCATATTTAAGCCTTACAGTTCCATGCGATGCTCTTTTAAATACTCCTTCTAGGATTTTCATGCGATTGACACAAGAAGTGGTCAACATGATGCAGAGACATTGTAGATGATAAATTGCGAAGGGATTTTTGATATCTCGAACGCTGTTCCCATGGCAACCTGTCAAACTTTACTTTCATTTTAAAGGCATATTTAAGCCTTACAGTTCCATGCGATGCTCTTTTAAATACTCCTTCTAGGATTTTTATGCAATTGACTCCAGAATATGTCAACATGATGCTGAGACATTGTAGATGATAAAATGCGAAGGGATTTTTGATATCTCGAACGCTGTTCCCATGGCAACGCGTCAGATTTTACTTTCATTTTAAAGGCATATTTAAGCCTTTCAGTTGATGCCGATGTTCTTTAAAATACTCCTTCTAGAATATTCATGCGATTAACACCAAAAGTGGTCAACATGATGCTGAGGCATAGTAGATGATAAATTGTGAAGGGATTTTTGATATCTCAAACGCTGTTCCCATGGCAACGTGTCAAACTTTACTTTCATTTTAAAGGCATATTTAAGCCTTACAGTTGCATGCAGTGAACTTTTATATACTCCTTTTAGAATAATCATGCAATTGACACCAAAAGTGTTCAACATGAAGCCGAGATATTGTAGATGATAAATTGCGAAGGGATTTTTGATATCTCAAACGCTGTTCCCATGGCAACGCGTCAAAGTTTACTTTAATTTTAAAGGCATATTTAAGCCTTTCAGTTGACGCCGATGTTCCTTTAAATACTCCTTCTAGGATATTCATGCGATTAACACCAGAAGTGGTCAACATGATGCCGAGACATTGTAGATGATAACTTGCGAAGGGATTTTTGATATCTCGAACGCTGTTCCCATGGCAACGCCGCAAACTACTTTTATTTCAGGCATATTTAAGGCTCTTGGCGTGATTAGATTAACCTTAAAGTTGGCACACACATCAGAGTTGTCAGCTGTTAAGTGTGCACAAAAAGGTCAGATATAGGCGTGTCTCTTAAGTGGCTCACTAGCGCCCCTGTTTGTCTAAAATGTGGGGTTTTTGTTTTACCTACAGTCCCCAAATGGCTCAGTAAAAACATTAAAAAAAATGGCCCACTGATGTTTACCCACTTGATGCCCTTGCCCACCGGGCATCATTTTCTCGGACGCATCGTGTAGCGGTAAAAAAACGTGCGAGGGCCCGCCATTGCTGCTTGCAGCTATATTTATTTTTATTTTTATTTTTATTTTTTTTTTTTTAACACTTTTGGACTTTTTGGGGGCCTTAACATACTCGAAAACTCTTGAAATTTGGCACAGACGTCAGAGTCGTCCGTCATCGCAGAAATCCAAAGGCTGGAACACGGGCGTGGCACGGGGGCTCTATAGCGCCCCCTGTAATGCAAAAAAAAACATTGATGCACAGATCGGGCAAAAATTTACGCACATGTACGAGAGTTGGTACGCATATACATCTCATCGACCCGAACAACTTTCGCCCTCTAACATTTAAGCTCCGCCCAACAGGAAGTCGGCTATTTTGGATTGTTTAAAAAATGCATTCGTTGAACTTTTAAATACTCCTCCTAGTGGATTCATGGGATTGACACCAAACGTGGTGATCATGATGTCGAGACATTGTACTTGCTAAATTGCGAAGGGATTTTTGATATCTCGAACGGTTCTGCCATGGCGAGGCGACGAATTTATGGCGAATTTAGAGAAACAGGAAGTGTCTAATTTCTAAGGCAAAAAATATCTTATTGTGATGCCATGCAGGGTGTTTGTTCGTCTGAAGATTCCGAACGCATCGATGTGCCTATTGTGACTCCCGGGTATAGCGCCACCACCAGGCGCCAGGAAGTGTGTCAGTCATGAACTTTTAAATACTTCTCCTAGGGAATTCATACGATTGACACCAAACGTGGTGAACATGATGCTGAGACATTGGACTTGCTAAATTGCGAAGGGATTTTTGATATCTCAAACGGTGTTGCCATGGCGAGGCGACAAATTTATGGCGAATTCAATGAAACAGGAAGTGTCTAATATCTAAAGCAAAAAATGTCTTATTGGGATGAAACGCAGTGTGTATGTTCGGCCAAGGATTCCGATCGCATCGATGTGCCTATTTTGAGTCTCGGGTATAGCGCCACCAACAGGCACCAGGAAGTGTGGCAGTCACAAAAGGTGGTTTTTTTTGACAGTTGCATGTGGTGAACTTTTAAATACTCCTCCTAGGATTTTCATGCGATTGACACCAAAAGTGGTCAACATGATGCTGAGACATTGTAGATGATAAATTGCGAAGGGATTTTTGATATCTCTAACGCTGTTCCCATGGCAACACGTCAAACTTTACTTTCATTTTCAGGCATATTTAAGCCCTTGGCGTGCACTTTGGGTGCCTTAACATGCTTGAAAACAACAGAAATTTGGCACAGATTTAAAAGTCACGTGCCACTAGGCTCATGCAAAGGCTGGAACACGGGCGTGGCAAAGGGGCTCTGTAGCGCCCCCTGTAATGCAACAGAAAACATTGGTGCACAGATCGGACAAACATGTACCCACATGTACGGGAGTTGGTACGCATATAGAACTCATCGACGCGAACAACTTTCACCCTCTAACATTTAAGCTCCGCCCAACAGGAAGTCGGCTATTTTGGATTGTTTAAAAAATGCATGCGGTGAACTTTTAAATACTCCTCCTAGGGGATTCATGCGAATGACACCAAACGTGGTGATCATGATGTCGAGACATTGTACTTGCTAAATTGCGAAGGGATTTTTGATATCTCGAACGGTTCTGCCATGGCGAGGCGACAAAGTTGTGGCGAAATCAGAGAAACGGGAAGTGTTTAATATCTAAGGTAAAAAATGTCTTATTGTGACGCCATGCGGGGTGTTTGTTCGTCTAAAGATTCCGATCGCATCGATGTGCCTATTGTGACACCCGGGTATAGCGCCACCACCAGGCGCCAGGAAGTGTGTCAGTCATGAACTTTTAAATACTTCTCCTAGGGAATTCATACGATTGACACCAAACGTGGTGAACATGATGTCGAGACATTGGACTTGCTAAATTGCGAAGGGATTTTTGATATCTCAAACGGTGTTGCCATGACGAGGCGACAAATTTATGGCAAATTCAATGAAACAGGAAGTGTCTAATATCTAAAGCAAAAAATGTCTTATTGGGATGAAACGCAGTGTGTATATTCGGCCAAGGATTCCGATCGCATCGATGTGCCTATTTTGAGTCTCGGGTATAGCGCCACCAACAGGCACCAGGAAGTGTGGCAGTAACAAAAGGTGGATTTCTTGACAGTTGCATATGGTGAACTTTTAAATACTCCTCCTAGGATTTTCATGCGATTGACACCAAAAGCGGTCAACATGATGCTGAGACATTGTAGATGATAAATTGCGAAGGGATTTTTGATATCTCGAACGCTGTTCCCATGGCAACACGTCAAACTTTACTTTCATTTTCAGGCATATTTAAGCACTTGGCGTGCACTTTGGGTGCCTTAACATGCTCGAAAACAACGGAAATTTGGCACAGATGTCAAAGTCACGTGCCACTAGGCTCATGCAAAGGCTGGAATATGGGCGTGGCAAGGGAGCTCTGTAGCGCCCCCTGTAATGCAAAAACAAACATTGGGGCACAGATCGGGCAAAAATGTACGCACATGTACGAGAGTTGGTAAGCATATAGATCTCATCGACCCAAACAATTTTCACCCTCTAACATTTAAGCTCTGCCCAACAGGAAGTCGGCTATTTTGTATTGTTTAAAAAATGCATGCATTGAACTTTTAAATACTCCTCCTAGAGGATGCATGCGATTGACACCAAACGTGGTAAACATGATGCTGAGACATTGTACTTGCTAAATTGCGAAGGGATTTTTGATATCTCGAACGGTTTTGCCATGGCGAGGCAACGAATTTATGGCGAATTCAGACAAATAGGAAATGTCTAATATCAAAGGCAAAAAATATCTTATTGTGATGCCATGCAGGGTGTTTGTTCGTCTGAAGATTCCGATCGCATTGATGTGCCTATTGTGACTCCCGGGTATAGCGCCACCACCAGGCGCCAGGAAGTGTGTCAGTCACAAAGCTGGATTTTTTTGACAGTTCCATGCAATGTTCTTTTAAATACTCCTCCTAGGATTTTCATGCGATTGACACAAGAAGTGGTCAACATGATGCCGAGACATTGTAGATGATAAATTGCGAAGGGATTTTTGATATCTCGAACGCTGTTCCCATGGCAACCTGTCAAACTTTACTTTCATTTTAAAGGCATATTTAAGCCTTACAGTTCCATGCGATGTTCTTTTAAATACTCCTCCTAGGATTTTCATGCGATTGACACGAGAAGTGGTCAACATGATGCCAAGACATTGTAGATGATAAATTGCGAAGGGATTTTTGATATCTCGAACGCTGTTCCCATGGCAACCTGTCAAAATTTTACTTTCATTTTTAAGGCATATTTAAACCTTACAGCTGCATGCGGTAAACTTTTAAATACTCCTCCTGAGTAAATAATGTGATTGACTCCAGAAGTGGTCAACATAATGCTGAGACATTGTAGATGATAAATTGCGAAGGGATTTTTGAAATCTCAAAGGCTGTTCCCATGGCAACGTGTCAAACTTTACTTTCATTTTAAAGGCATATTTAAGCCTTTCAGTTGACGCCGATGTTCTTTAAAATACTCCTTCTAGAATATGCATGCGATTGACACCAGAAGTGGTCTACATGATGCCGAGACATTGTAGATGATAAATTGCGAAGGGATTTTTGATATCTCGAACGCTGTTCCCATGGCAACGCGTCAAACTTTACTTTCATTTTAAAGGCATATTGAAGCCTTTCAGTTGACGCCGATGTTCTTTTAAATACTCCTTCTAGAATATTTATGCGATTGACACCAGAAGTGGTCAACATGATGCCGAGACATTGTAGATGATAAATTGCGAAGGGATTTTTGATATCTCGAACGTTGTTCCCATGGCAATGCGTCAAACTTTGCTTTAATTTTCCAGCATATTTAAGGCTGACAGTTACATGCTGTGAACCTTTAAATACTCATCGTATGGGATTCATGCGATTGACACCAAAAGTGGTCAACATAATGCAGAGACATTGTAGATGATAAATTGCAAAGGAATTTTTGACATCTCGAAAGCTGTTCCCATGGCAACGTGTCAAACTTTACTTTAATTTCAGGCATGTTTAAGGCTCTTGGCGTGCTTAGTTGAACTTTAAAGTTGGCACACACATCAGAGTTTTCGGCTGTTAAGTGTTGACAAAAAGGTCAGATAAAGGCGTGTCTATTTAGTCAGTGACTAGCCCCCCTGTTTGTCTAAAATATGGGGTTTCTTTTACCTACTGTACCTAAATGGGTCAGTAGGAACATGAAATAGTCCACTGATATTTACCCACTTGATGCCCTTGCCCACCGTGCATCGTTTTCTCGGAGGCACCGTGTAGCGGTAAAAAAACGTGCGAGGGCCCGCCATCGCTGCTTGCAGCTATATTTATTATTATTTTTCTTTTTCTCCGACTTCAGCGGGACTTTAGAGCGCCTAAACATACTCGAAAACTCATGAAATTTTGCACAGATGTCAAGAGTGATGAAAATTTACATGTGGTGTATGCTTTAGAATTAGGCGTGAGAAAATGGCTCTATAGCGCCACCTACAAATTTTCAACGAAGCAGCCCTCGGACTGTGTTTGACGTACAATTACGAAATTCAGTACGCGTCTGTAGCATGACAAGACCTACAAAAAAGTCTCTTGGAGCGAAGCCGTAAACCAAACAGGAAGTCAGCTATTCTGAGTTATTTTTGTGTCATGAACTTCTTTTCTAACAAAATTTCGGCTATTAGGGAAAACATCGTAGCTACCCAGGCAGCCACCACTCTACCCATTAGTTCACTTAACACTAGACTACCATACGAACATCTTGATTCATTTAAACCTACTACAATAGATGAGCTCTCTAAACTAGTCACATCATCCAAATCATCGTCCTGTATATTAGACCCCGTTCCCACAAAACTACTTAAAGAAGTATTCCCTGTAGTGTCAACCCCGGTTCTAAATATCTTTAACTCATCGCTAGAAATAGGATACGTTCCAACAGCTTTCAAACTAGCAGTTATTAAACCGCTGATTAAAAAACCACAGCTTGACCAAGGAGAACTTAATAACTTTAGACCAATCTCAAATCTCCCTTTTCTTTCGAAAATATTAGAAAAGGTAGTGGCAAGCCAGTTACGCACATTCTTGACAAATAATAGTACATATGAAAAGTTCCAATCAGGATTCAGGCCCCACCATAGCACAGAGACAGCGTTGCTTAGAGTTACAAATGACCTCCTATTAACATCCGATCGTGGTGAAATCTCAATTCTTATATTACTTGACCTTAGTGCAGCATTTGACACAATAGACCACAGAATCCTACTCAATAGACTAGAAAACTATGTTGGTATCAGTGGTCAGGCGCTAGCCTGGTTTAGGTCATATCTAACCAATCGCTATCACTTTGTTTATGTAAATGAGGAAGAGTCATATCACTCCCTGGTTAAATACGGTGTACCGCAGGGATCAGTTTTAGGTCCTATCCTGTTCTCGTTATACATGTTACCCCTAGGAGACATTATCAGGAAACATAACATAAGTTTTCACTGCTATGCGGATGATACCCAGCTTTACATCTCCTCGCATCCCAGCGAAACACACACGTTTTCTAAGCTAAAAGACTGCATTAGCGATGTTAGTGACTGGATGGCACATAACTTTCTTAAGCTCAACTCCAATAAGACAGAGGTACTTATTATTGAACCAAATCCCTACAAACATAATATGTCAGATTACAAATTGCACATAGATGGCTGTACTGTGGTGCCATCTTCCACGGTTAGGAACTTAGGTGTGATGTTCGACAGCAACTTATCCTTTGATAGTCATATCGCCAACGTCTGCCGCACAGCATTCTTCCATCTTAGAAATATCTCAAAAATACGCCATATACTGTCTACATCTGACGCAGAGAAGCTTATTCATGCTTTTATGACCTCTAGAATAGACTATTGTAACTCGCTACTCGGGGGATGCCATTCAAATCAGGTCAACAAGCTTCAGCTAGTTCAAAACGCTTCTGCAAGGGTACTTACTCGATCTAAGAAGTATGACCACATAAGCCCAATTCTGGCATCTTTACACTGGCTACCAGTTAAATATCGCATCCAATTTAAAATATCACTAATCACCTACAAAGCTTTAAATGGCTTAGCACCCTCATATCTTAGAGAATTACTATCAGAATACAATCCATCACGCACACTACGGTCGCAAAATTCTGGCCTATTGATTATCCCTAGACTATCAAAAGTGTCTAAAAGTGGAAGATCCTTTTCCTACTTAGCCCCTAAGCTCTGGAATGATTTACCAACCGATGTCCGAGAATCAGACACAGTCGATCATTTTAAATCTAGACTTAAAACTTTTCTCTTCAACAAAGCATTCGCATAATTTGTCTAGTAAAGGTTCTTAACTCGCAATAGTTATTTTCACGGAACAAAGCACTCACGGTCATAACACAGACCAACCAAATAAATAAAAACCTTTTCTGCATGAACACTTAAAATGAATTGCATTAAATAGTTTGCCACCGTTTGCCACTGAACCTGCATTAACGACGACAGTGGGGCTTCCGGCCTTAGTCAAACGGTTTGGCACGTATGGTCGGGTTGCGATTTTGGTGCTTTTGTGTGTCTTGTGAATAGTATGCCATACAGACCCGTTTGCCACTGAACCTGCATTAACGACGACAGTGGGGCCTCCAGCCTTAGTCAAACGGGTTGGTATGTATGGTCGGGTTGCGTTTTTCGCGCTTTCGTGTGTCTTGTGAATAGTATGCCATACATACCCGTTTGCCACTGAACCTGCATTAACGACGACAGTGGGGCCTCCAGCCTTAGTCAAACGGGTTGGCACGTATGGTCGGGTTGCGATTTTGGCGCTATCGTAAGTCTTATGAGTAGTATGCCATACAGACCCGTTTGCCACTGAACCTGCATTAACGACGACAGTGGGGCCTCCAGCCTTAGTCAAACGGGTTGGTATGTATGGTCGGGTTGCGTTTTTCGCGCTTTCGTGTGTCTTGTGAATAGTATGCCATACAGACCCGTTTGCCAGTGAACCTGCATTAACGACGACAGTGGGGCCTCAAGCCTTAGTCAAACGGGTTGGTATGTATGGTCGGGTTGCGATTTTGGCGCTATCGTAAGTCTTATGAATAGTATGCCATACAGACCCGTTTGCCACTGAACCTGCATTAACGACGACAGTGGGGCTTCCGGCCTTAGTCAAACGGGTTAACACGTATGGTCGGGTTGCGATGGTTTTGGCGTTTTCTCCTGGTCCTGTAAATGGTATACAATATAGACCCGTTTGCCACTGAACCTGCATTAACGACGACAGTGGGGCTTTAGGCCTTAGTCAAACGGGTCGTCAGGTTTCATTTTCTCTTAAAGATCGGAAGGTGAACCTTATTTACCATATATACCCTCGCATTGGGCCCCCAATTTGCTAAATCCTCAACTGTGGATAACATAATTATGCCGCAATATTTAGTCTGTCTGGAACTAAGCTGAGTTAAACCACATCACTGTGTGACACTTCAATACATATGAACGGCCGCTACGCTAATACGATTTTGTTTTTCTCTCCCTGTCTCGTCCTCGACCCGAGGACGAGACAAACAGACCCAGTCCCGGTAGATGTGAAAGTCGGCACACCTCTGATCTACTGGCTGTCCTTCAACGTTATGCCCAGCTGATGCCTGACCAACGATCACCGGCAGAACCGCTTAATCTCCGCTAAATCTCCATTTCCGTTCTCCCAAGGGTTTTTCCCTCCTAGGACTTATTTTTCCTCGGATAAAAGCCCGGGGTTTTTTTTCTCCTAGGGGGTTTTTCACCCCGGGGAGGCAGCCTTTTTGGGCTTTACCTAACTTCCTCTTCTATACGTTGCTTTAGTAATACGTGCAATTATAATATTGAGTCATAGCCGCAGCAAATTTAACTGCTCATGCTATCATGTATTCTGTTGTGCTATCTGTCGTTTTCTGTGCTTTTCACTGCTTCTATTTATGTAAAGCTGCTTTGAAACAATTGACTTTTGTGAAAAGCGCTATATAAATAAAATTGAATTGAATTGAATTGAATTGAATTGATTTGGGCGCAGTTTTTGTCATTTCCAGGCGTCATACTTTAACTAACTCCTCCTACAGTTTTCGTCGGATCATCTTCATATTTGGTGAGTGTCATCTTAAGGCCTTTGTGATGCTAAATTGCGAAGGATTTGACTCTACGTAAAAATTTGTGTCGGTTCTGGCCCGACAAAGTTTGATGTTTTCCAATGAAACAGGAAGTTGCTGGAACTCATGCATACAGTGTCCGATCTGTCCCAAATTTCACATGATTGCTAAGAGTCCTGACCTGAACACATCTACATAACAATTTTCATTTATAGCCATAGCGCCACCAGCTGGCAACCTGAAGGAACATGTTTTAGCGCCACTTTCAAATATTGAATGAAGCAGCCCTTGGACTGTGTTTAACTTACATGTACGAATTTCGGTATGCTCATGTATTATTACAAGCCCTACAAAAAAGTCTCTTGGAGCAACGCCCTAAACCAAACAGGAAGTCAGCTATTTTGAATTATTTCTCAGATTTTGGCTCAGTTTTTCTCATTTCCAGCAGTCATACTTTAACTAACTCCTCCTACAGTTTTCGTCGGATCATCATCATATTTGGCGAGTGTCATCTTAAGGCCTTTGTGATGCTAAATTGCGAAGGATTTGATTCTATATTAAAATTTGTGTCTGTTTCGGCCAGCCAAATTTTGATGTTTCGCTATGAAACAGGTTGCTGGAACTCAGGCATACAGTGTCCGATCTGTCCCAAACTTCACATGATTGCTAAGAGTCATGACCTGAACACATCTACATGTCAATAGTCACTTATGGTTATAGCGCCACCAGCTGGCAACAGGAAGTGACATGTTTACAATGATTATCCAATGTCTGATCTGTCCCAAACTTCACATGATTAATAAGAGTCCTGGAGTGAACACATCTACATGTCAATAGTCACTTATGGTTATAGCGCCACCAGCTGGCAACAGGAAGTGACATGTTTACACTGATTATGCAATGTCCGATCTTTCCCTAACTTCACATGATTAATAAGAGTCCTGGACTGAACACATCTACATGTCAATAGTCACTTATGGTTATAGCGCCACCAGCTGACAACAGGAAGTGACATGTTTACACTGATTATGCAATGTCTGATCTGTCCCAAACTTCACATGATTAATAAGAGTCCTGGACTGAACACATCTACATGTCAATAGTCACTTATGGTTATAGCGCCACCAGCTGACAACAGGAAGTGACATGTTTACACTGATTATGCAATGTCCGATCTTTCCCTAACTTCACATGATTAATAAGAGTCCTGGACTGAACACATCTACATGTCAATAGTCACCAGTGTTGGGCAAGTTACTAAAAAATTAGTAATTAGTTACAGTTACTAATTACTTCTTTTAAAAGTAACTGAATTACTCTACCGGTAACTGTATATCAAAAGTAATTAGTTACTTAGAAAAGTAACTTTTAAGTTACTTTTATGTCTGCTTTTTAAATGTAAATATGAACAGTACTGAACAGTCAAACAGTAAAATGATATGGATGGGCTATTTTACACATAAGACTCTAATATATCACATACTGTAGGAGCCTATTTTGCTTTAGATTCAACCTTTGAATATTTTTGTTAGAAATTATCCTAATATTTAAACTTAGTTTATTTATGTATATCATTTAGACCATTTAGACAAATATTCTGCATGTTTACAAAAATATAAAATGTGTTAAAATTGTGTAGTGTCTCTTTAAAAATGTGGAGACAATTGTGTCAACATGTCAAATTTTCTAAAATAAATTATAATTTTTCTGATTTCATATTTATTTTAATAAGTTAGAAACGTCTCCGCTGTGTCCTGCTGACAGGCACGATGCGTTTGCAGCAGATGAGGCAAATTATGGGTCCTCCGAAGGTTAGACCGTCTCATTTCAGTTCTCTTCGCGAACTTCTGAGTGCCTTGAATGGGCAAGTGCTCACCTTTTATTGCATGCTTAGTAGGGTGCAGCACTTGAATTGGAACACAGCTTGTGAAGCTTGCCACAGGGACTGCGCTCTTTGGTCATATATTGTTTGTTTTCTGTTGGATTTAAATGATACACAGGATTAAAGGAAGATATTTATTCAGAAAACGGAGTAGGCTACGTGGATTGTTTTGTCGGACGGACACAGAGCGAGTGGATTGTTTTGTCAGATGGACACAGAGCGAGTGGATTTTTTGTTCGGATATGGAGAGACTGAAACTAAAACTAAAAGCGAGCTCACACATACTATGGAGTTTTAACACGGGTGTACACCGCAGTGTGAATATTTTAGTGGAAACAACAATCGCGGATCGTTCTCTTCCATGAAGCCGATATAAACATCTAAGAATATATGATCATTTCTTAGATTTATTACTTTTGTGGACTACAAATGCAAGTTGATGTCATACTGCGATTGTTTGGTGAAGATAATTTACAAACATGAGACCGGATGGATTATGACTTGCGCACAATTTTTAAACAAAGGTATGTTGTCCCGTTTAGATTTTTCATGTTCATTCTATATGCACTGTCAGCTATGATGAAGTGTAATGAATTATTGCGCCGCCAACTACAGTCCTGCAACGTCAGATATGTCTTGTCTATTTTTTACAAAATAGAGTAACGCGCGTAACGAACTCATTTAAATTTCAGTAATTGTAATTGCGTTACTTGATTTAAAAAAATAGTGGAGTTACAGTAACGCGTTACTCCCATCACTGATAGTCACTTATGATGCCAATAGTCAGTTACGGTCATAGCGCCACCAGCTGGTAACAGGAAGTAACATGTTTACAATGATAATGCAATGTCAGATTTGTCCCAAACTTCACATGATTGATAAGAGTCCTGGACAGAACACATCTACGTGCCAATATTTACATGTAGTCACTCATACACACACACACTCGCTCACTCACTCTCTCTCTCTCTCTCATGCTATCTTACACGATGCTACCTCACTGTCATTTGTAATTAGCAACAGGAAATGTGGGACATTATACTACACTTTTAAATGGTTCACCTATGTTTACATGCTTAAATGCCTATTTACTACTGTTCCCTTTAATTCTTCTCATGCCACGGCGTGGCGGTGTCAGGTGTGCGAGGGCCCTTCCATCACTGCTTGCAGTTTTAATTAGGGCCCGAGCACCGAGGAGCAGGCCAGAATGGCCTGCACCGAATGGTGCGAAGCCCTATTGTTTTTGCTCGGATTATTATTTAGGGCTCGAGCACCGAGGAGCAGGCCAGAATGGCCTTTTGGACTTTTTGGGTGCCTTAACATACTCGAAAACTCTTGAAAATTGGCACAGACGTCAGAGTCGTCCGTCATCGCAGAAATCCAAAGGCTGGAACACGGGCGTGGCACGGGGGCTCTATAGCGCCCCCTGTAATGCAAAAAAAAACATTGATGCACAGATCGGGCAAAAATGTACGCACATGTACGAGAGTTGGTACGCATATAGATCTCATCGACCCGAACAACTTTCGCCCTCTAACATTTAAGCTCCGCCCAACAGGAAGTCGGCTATTTTGGATTGTTTAAAAAATGCATTCGTTGAACTTTTAAATACTCCTCCTAGTGGATTCATGGAATTGACACCAAACGTGGTGATCATGATGTCGAGACATTGTACTTGCTAAATTGCGAAGGGATTTTTGATATCTAGAACGGTTTTGCCATGGCGAGGCGACAAATTTATGGCGAATTTAGAGAAACAGGAAGTGTCTAATTTCTAAGGCAAAAAATATCTTATTGTGATGCCAAGCGGGGTGTTTGTTCGTCTGAAGATTCCGATCGCATCGATGTGCCTATTGTGACTCCCGGGTATAGCGCCACCACCAGGCGCCAGGAAGTGTGTCAGTCACAAAGTTGGATTTTTTTTGACAGTTCCATGTTATGTTCTTTTAAATACTCCTTCTAGAAAAATCATGCAATTGACACCAAAAGTGGTGAACATGAAGCCGAGAGATTGTAGATGATAAATTGCGAAGGGATTTTTGATATCTCAAACGCTGTTCCCATGGCAACGCGTCAAACTTTACTTTCATTTTAAAGGCATTTTTAAGCCTTTCAGTTGACGCCAATGTTCCTTTAAATACTCCTTCTAGAATATTCATGCAATTGACACCAAAAGTGGTCACCATGATGCAGAGACATTGTAGATGATAAATTGCGAAGGGATTTTTGATATCTGAAACGCTGTTTTCATGGCAATTGGTCAAAGTTTACTTTCATTTTAAAGGCATTTTTAAGCCTTTCAGTTGACGCCAATGTTCCTTTAAATACTCCTTCTAGGATATTCATGCGATTGACACCAAAAGTGGTCAACATGATGCCGAGACATTGTAGATGATAAATTGTGAAGGGATTTTTGATATCTCGAACGCTGTTCCCATGGCAACGCGTCAAACTTTACTTTCATTTTAAAGGCATTTTTAAGCCTTTCAGTTGACGCCAATGTTCCTTTAAATACTCCTTCTAGAATAATCATGCAATTGACACCAAAAGTGGTCACCATGATGCAGAGACATTGTAGATGATAAATTGCGAAGGGATTTTTGATATCTCCAACGCTGTTTTCATGGCAACGCGTCAAAGTTTACTTTCATTTTAAAGGCACATTTAAGCCTTTCAGTTGACGCCGATGTTCCTTTAAATACTCCTTCTAATATATTCATGCGATTGACACCAAAAGTGGTCAACATGATGCTGAGGCATAGTAGATGATAAATTGCAAAGGGATTTTTGATATCAAACGCTGTTCCCATGGCAACGCGTCAAAGTTTACTTTCATTTTAAAGGCATATTAAGCCTTTCAGTTGACGCCGATGTTCCTTTAAATACTCCTTCTAATTTATTCATGCGATTGACACCAAAGTGGTCAACATGATGCTGAGGCATAGTAGATGATAAATTGCGAAGGGATTTTTGATATCTCAAACGCTGTTCCCATGGCAACGCGTCAAAGTTTACTTTCATTTTAAAGGCATATTAAGCCTTTCAGTTGACGCCGATGTTCCTTTAAATACTCCTTCTAATTTATTCATGCGATTGACACCAAAGTGGTCAACATGATGCTGAGGCATAGTAGATGATAAATTGCGAAGGGATTTTTGATATCTCAAACGCTGTTCCCATGGCAACGCGTCAAACTTTACTTTCATTTTGAAGGCATATTTAAGCCTTCCAGTTGTATGCAGTTAACTTTTAAATACTCCTTCTAGAATAATCATGCAATTGACACCAAAAGTGGTCAACATGATGCGGAGACATAGTAGATGATAAATTGCGAAGGGATTTTTGATATCTCAAACGCTGTTCCCATGGCAACCTGTCAAACTTTACTTTCATTTTTAAGGCATATTTAAGCCTTTCAGTTGACGCCGATGTTCTTTTAAATACTCCTTCTAGAATATTTATGCGATTGACTCCAGAAGTGATGTACATGATGCTGAGACATTGTAGATGATAAATTGCGAAGGGATTTTTGATATCTCAAACGCTGTTCCCATGGCAACGCGTCAAACTTTATTTTCATTTTAAAGGCATATTTAAGCCTTTCAGTTGACGCCGATGTTCTTTTAAATACTCCTTCTAGAATATTCATGCGATTGACTCCAGAAGTGGTGTACATGATGCCGAGACATTGTAGATGATAAATTGCGAAGGGATTTTTTATATCTCAAACGCTGTTCCCATGGCAACGCATCAAACTTTGCTTTCATTTTCCAGCATATTTAAGGCTGACAGTTACATGCTGTGAACCTTTAAATACTCCTCGTATGGGATTCATGAGATTGACACCAGAAGTGGTCAACATGATGCCGAGACATTGTAGATGATAAATTGTGAAGGAATTTTTGACACATCGAACGCTGTTCCCATGGCAACGCGTCAAATGTTACTTTAATTTCAGGCATGTTTAAGGCTCTTGGCGTGCTTAGTTGAACTTTAAATTTGGCACACACATCAGAGTTTTCGGCTGTTAAGTGTTGACAAAAACGTCAGATAAAGGCGTGTCTATTTAGTGGCTGACTAGCGCCCCCGTTTGTCTAAAATATGGTGTTTCTTTTACCTACTGTACCTAAATGGGTCAGTAGCAACATGAAATAGTCCACTCATATTTACCCACTTGATGCCCTTGCCCGCCGTGCATCGTTTTCTCGGAGGCACCGTGTAGCGGTAAAAAAACGTGCGAGGGCCCGCCATTGCTGCTTGTTTTTTTATTTTTTTTATTTTTTTTTTTATTTTTTTTAACAGTTTTGGGCACTTTGGGTGCCTTAACATACTCGAAAACTCTTGAAATTTAGCACAGACGTCAGAGTCGTCTGTCATTGCAAACGGGCACAGGCTGGAACACGGGCGTGGCACAGGGGCTCTGTAGCGCCCCCTGTAATGCAAAAAAAAACATTGATGCACAGATCGGGCAAAAATTTACGCACATGTATGCGAGTTGGTACGTTTATAGATCTCATCGACCCGAACAACTTTCGCCCTCTAACATTTCAGCTCCGCCCAACAGGAAGTCGGCTATTTTGGATTGTTTAAAAAATGCATGCGTTGAACTTTTATATACTCCTCCCAGGGGATTCATGCGATTGACACCAAACGTGGTGAACATGATGCCGAGACATGGGACTTGCTAAATTGCGAAGGGATTTTTGATATCTCAAACGGTTCTGCCATGGCGAGGCGACAAAGTTGTGGCGACATCAGAGAAACAGGAAGTGTCTAATATCTAGGGCAAAAAAAGTTTTATTGTAATGACACGCGGGGTGTTTGTTCGTCTGAAGATTCCGATCGCATCGATGTGCCTATTGTGACTCCCGGGTATAGCGCCACCACCAGGCGCCAGGAAGTGTGTCAGTCACAAAGGTGGATTTTTTTTACAGTTCCATGCGATGTTCTTTTAAATACTCCTCCTAGAATGTTTATGCGATTGACACCAAAAGTGGTCAACATGATGCCAAGACATTGTAGATGATAAATTGCGAGAGGATTTTTGATATCTCGAACGCTGTTCCCATGGCAACCTATCAAACTTTACTTTCATTTTTAAGGCATATTTAAACCTTACAGCTGCATGCGGTAAACTTTTAAATACTCCTCCTGAGGAAATAATGTGATTGACTCCAGAAGTGGTCAACATAATGCTGAGACATTGTAGATGATAAATTGCGAAGGGATTTTTGATATCTCAAACGCTGTTCCCATGACAACGCGTCAAACTTTACTTTGATTTTAAAGGCATATTTAAGCCTTTCAGTTGACGCCAATGTTCTTTTAAATACTCCTGCTAGAATATTCATGAGATTGACACCAGAAGTGTTCAACATGATGCTGAGACATTGTTGATGATAAATTGCGAAGGGATTTTTGATATCTCGAACGCTGTTCCCATGACAACGCGTCAAACTTTACTTTCATTTTAAAGGCTTATTTAAGCCTTTAAGTTGACGCCGATGCTCTTTTAAATACTCCTTCTAGAATATTCATGAGATTGACACCAGAAGTGGTCAACATGATGCCGAAACATTGTAGATGAGAAATTGTGAAGGGATTTTTTATATCTTGAACGCTGTTCCCATGGCAATGCCCCAAACTTTACTTTTATTTCAGGCATATTTAGGACTCTTGGCGTGCTTAGATTAACCTAAACGTTGGCACACACATCAGAGTTGTCGGCTGTTCAGAGTGGACAAATAGGTCAGACAAAGGCGTGTCTCTTTAGTGGCTCACTAGCGCCCCCGTTTGTCTAAAATGTGGGGTTTTTCTTTTACCTACAGTCCCCAAATGGCTCAGTAACAACATTAAATAGCCCACTGATGTTTACCCACTTGATGCCATTGCCCACCGTGTATCGTTTTCTCGGACGCATCGTGTAGCGGTAAAAAAACATGCGAGGGCCCGCCATTGCTGCTTGCAGCTATATTTATTTTTTTATTTTTTATTTTTTTTATTTTTATTTTTTTTAACACTTTTGGACATTTTGGGGGCCTTAACATACTCGAAAACTCTTGAAAATTGGCACAGACGTCAGAGTCGTCCGTCATCGCAGAAATCCAAAGGCTGGAACACGGGCGTGGCACGGAGGCTCTGTAGCGCCCCCTGTAATGCAAAAAAAAACATTGATGCACAGATCGGTCAAAAATGTACGCACATGTAGGAGACTTGGTACGCTTATAGATCTCATCGACCCGAACAACTTTCGCCCTCTAACATTTAAGCTCCGCCCAACAGGAAGTCGGCTATTTTGGATTGTTTAAAAAATGCATGCGGTGAACTTTTATATACTCCTCCCAGGGGATTCATGGGATTGACACCAAACGTGGTGAACATGATGTCGAGACATTGGACTTGCTAAATTGCAAAGGGATTTTTGATATCTCGAACGGTTCTGCCATGGCGAGGCGACAAAGTTGTGGCGAAATCAGAGAAACAGGAAGTGTCTAATATCTAAGGCAAAAAATGTTTTATTGTAATGACACGCGGGGTGTTTGTTCGTCTGAAGATTCCGATCGCATCGATGTGCCTATTGTGACTCCCGGGTATAGCGCCACCACCAGGCGCCAGGAAGTGTGTCAGTCACAAAGGTGGATTTTTTTTACAGTTCCATGCAATGTTCTTTTAAATACTCCTACTAGAATGTTTATGCGATTGACACCAAAAGTGGCCAACATGATGGCGAGACATTGTAGATGATAAATTGCGAAGGGATTTTTGATATCTCGAACGCTGTTCCCATGGCAACGCGTCAAACTTTACTTTCATTTTTAAGGCATATTTAAGCCTTTCAGTTGAAACCGATGTTCTTTTGAATACTCCTTCTAGGATATTCATGCGATTGACACCAAAAGTGGTCAACATGATGCTGAGACATTGTAGATGATAAATTGCGAAGGGATTTTTGATATCTCGAACGTTGTTTCTATGGCAACGCCTCAAATTTTACTTTCATTTTAAAGGCTTATTTAAACCTGACAGTTGCATGCGATGTTCTTTTAAATACTCCTTCTAGAATATTCATGAGATTGACACCAGAAGTGGTCAACATGATGCCGAGACATTGTAGATGATAAATTGTGAAGGGATTTTTGTTATCTCAAATGCTGTTCCCATGGCAACGTGTCAAACTTTACTTTCACTTTAAAGGCTTATTTAAGCCTTTAAGTTGATGCCAATGTTCTTTTAAATACTCCTTCTAGAATGTTCATGAGATTGACACCAGAAGTGGTCAACATGATGCCGAGACATTGTAGATGATAAATTGCGAAGGGATTTTTGATATCTCAAACGCTGTTCCCATGGCAACGCGTCAAACTTTACTTTCATTTTAAAGGCTTATTTAAGCCTTTAAGTTGACGCCGATGTTTTTTTAAATACTCCTTCTAGAATATTCATGAGATTGACACCAGAAGTGGTCAACATGATGCCGAGACATTGTAGATGATAAATTGCGAAGGGATTTTTGATATCTCGAACGCTGTTCCCATGGCAACGCGCCAAACTTTACATTTATTTCAGGTATATTTAGGACTCTTGGCGTGCTTAGATTAACCTAAAAGACGGCACAAACATCAGAGTTGTCGGCTGTTAAGTGTGCACAAACAGGTCACACATAGGCGTGTCTCTTAAGTGGCTCACTACCGCCCCCGTTTGTCTAAAATGTGGGGTTTCTTTTACCTACAGTCCCCAAATGGCTCAGTATCAACATTAAATAGCCCACTGATATTTACCCACTTGATGCCCTTGCCCACCGTGCATCGTTTTCTCGGACGCACTGTGTAGCGGTAAAAAAACGTGCGAGGGCCCGCCATTGCTGCTTGCAGCTATATTTATTATTATTTTATTTTTTTATTTTTTTATTTTTTTTAACACTTTTGGACTTTTTGGGTGCCTTAAAATACTCGAAAACTCTTGAAATTTGGCACAGACGTCAGAGTCGTCCGTCATCGCAGAAATCCAAAGGCTGGAACACGGGCGTGGCACGGGGGCTCTATAGCGCCCCCTGTAATGCAAAAAAAACCTTTGATGCACAGATCGGGCAAAAATGTGCGCACATGTACGAGAATTGGTACGCATATAGATCTCATCGACCCGAACAACTTTCGCCCTCTAACATTTAAGCTCCGCCCAACAGGAAGTCGGCTATTTTGGATTGTTTAAACAATGCATGCGTTGAACTTTTAAATACTCCTCCTAGTGGATTCATGGGATTGACACCAAACGTGGTGATCATGATGCTGTGACATTGTACTTGCTAAATTGCGAAGGGATTTTTGATATCTCGAACGGTTCTGCCATAGCGAGGCGACGAATTTATAGCAAATTCAGAGAAACAGGAAGTGTCTAATATCAAAGGCAAAAAATTTCTTATTGTGATGCCATGCGGTGTGTTTGTTCGACTGCAGATTCCGATCGCATCGATGTGCCTATTGTGACTACCGGGTATAGCGCCACCACCAGGCGCCAGGAAGTGTGTCAGTCACAAAGGTGGATTTTTTTTTACAGTTCCATGCGATGTTCTTTTAAATACTCCTCCTAGAATGTTTATGCGATTGACACCAAAAGTGGTCAACATGATGCCAAGACATTGTAGATGATAAATTGCGAAGGGATTTTTGATATCTCGAACGCTGTTCCCATGGCAACGTGTCAAACTTTACTTTCATTTTAAAGGCTTATTTAAGCCTTTAAGTTGACGCCGATGTTCTTTTAAATACTCCTTCTAGAATATTCATGAGATTGACACCAGAAGTGGTCAACATGATGCCGAAACATAGTAGATGATAAATTGCGAAGGGATTTTTGATATCTCAAACGCTGTTCCCATGGCAACGCGTCAAACTTTACTTTCATTTTAAAGGCTTATTTAAGCCTTTAAGTTGACGCCGATGTTTTTTTAAATACTCCTTCTAGAATATTCATGAGATTGACACCAGAAGTGGTCAACATGATGCCGAGACATTGTAGATGATAAATTGCGAAGGGATTTTTGATATCTCGAACGCTGTTCCCATGGCAACGCGCCAAACTTTACATTTATTTCAGGTATATTTAGGACTCTTGGCGTGCTTAGATTAACCTAAAAGACGGCACAAACATCAGAGTTGTCGGCTGTTAAGTGTGCACAAACAGGTCACACATAGGCGTGTCTCTTAAGTGGCTCACTACCGCCCCCGTTTGTCTAAAATGTGGGGTTTCTTTTACCTACAGTCCCCAAATGGCTCAGTATCAACATTAAATAGCCCACTGATATTTACCCACTTGATGCCCTTGCCCACCGTGCATCGTTTTCTCGGACGCACTGTGTAGCGGTAAAAAAACGTGCGAGGGCCCGCCATTGCTGCTTGCAGCTATATTTATTATTATTTTATTTTTTTATTTTTTTATTTTTTTTAACACTTTTGGACTTTTTGGGTGCCTTAAAATACTCGAAAACTCTTGAAATTTGGCACAGACGTCAGAGTCGTCCGTCATCGCAGAAATCCAAAGGCTGGAACACGGGCGTGGCACGGGGGCTCTATAGCGCCCCCTGTAATGCAAAAAAAACCTTTGATGCACAGATCGGGCAAAAATGTGCGCACATGTACGAGAATTGGTACGCATATAGATCTCATCGACCCGAACAACTTTCGCCCTCTAACATTTAAGCTCCGCCCAACAGGAAGTCGGCTATTTTGGATTGTTTAAACAATGCATGCGTTGAACTTTTAAATACTCCTCCTAGTGGATTCATGGGATTGACACCAAACGTGGTGATCATGATGCTGTGACATTGTACTTGCTAAATTGCGAAGGGATTTTTGATATCTCGAACGGTTCTGCCATAGCGAGGCGACGAATTTATAGCAAATTCAGAGAAACAGGAAGTGTCTAATATCAAAGGCAAAAAATTTCTTATTGTGATGCCATGCGGTGTGTTTGTTCGACTGCAGATTCCGATCGCATCGATGTGCCTATTGTGACTACCGGGTATAGCGCCACCACCAGGCGCCAGGAAGTGTGTCAGTCACAAAGGTGGATTTTTTTTTACAGTTCCATGCGATGTTCTTTTAAATACTCCTCCTAGAATGTTTATGCGATTGACACCAAAAGTGGTCAACATGATGCCAAGACATTGTAGATGATAAATTGCGAAGGGATTTTTGATATCTCGAACGCTGTTCCCATGGCAACGTGTCAAACTTTACTTTCATTTTAAAGGCTTATTTAAGCCTTTAAGTTGACGCCGATGTTCTTTTAAATACTCCTTCTAGAATATTCATGAGATTGACACCAGAAGTGGTCAACATGATGCCGAAACATAGTAGATGATAAATTGCGAAGGGATTTTTGATATCTCGAACGCTGTTCCCATGGCACAGCCCC